>NC_135340.1:38187246-38285459 GCF_023851605.1 Tamandua tetradactyla
ATGCATTTTGGTGTTTTCTTGTGTCTCGGTATATTTTTGAAGTTGACCTTGTTAATCCATCTAGGTCATATTTAAGTACAGAGATGTGGGTGGTCAAAATTTTATTATTATTAACCTTAGTTAATATTTCATCTTTTCCTCCTTATTTATTTAAAACATCCTTTATCAAATTCTGAATTCCCTTAAAATGAGGATTTTTTTTACCATTATTTGTCCAATGGACCTATTATTTAAAGATTTATCTACCATAATTTTAATTAATTTAGTTTTAAACATATTTTTGGTATATCATAGGATAAATCCTAACTGCACTGTCCTACTTTTTACAAAATTTTAATCTAATTTTCAAAATTGATCTTTTAAAACCAGATTTAAAAGTCTCTTTGTCAAGTTTCAAACTGTTTAACAACCCATCTCCAATCTTATAGGAATTATGTCTAAATCGCATTGCATTTGCATGTCTTTATTTTATTATTACCTAAAATGATAAATTTTGACCCTTAAGATCATGTAGTCAGCTCTTTGATGAATAATCTGTGCTCTCCTTTTATTTGAGCTTTTTATATATAAACAGTAAAGATTTATTATTTTCTTCATGGTTCTCACATGTATTTTCAAAGTTTAGTGTGAACTGTTTGAACACCTATGGCTATTTGAAATTGTATCATTTCCCTCAATATTTCAAAATTTGTTATGAAATTTAGTGTAGTGGTTTGGAGCTCTGTACTGCAAAAACACATGTTCTTGAATTTAATCCATTTCTATGGGCATCATCCCTTGTAATTAAGACCATTTGATGATGTTACTTCAGATAAAGTGTAACCCTGGATGGGTCTTAATCCTGTTACTGAAGGCATTGTAGGAATGGTCATAGAGAGAAAGAAAAAGCCACAGCACAAGAAGCTGGGTGCTGAAAGTCAATGGAACCTGGGATAAAGGGAGAGGACAGAAGAGGCTGCCAGGTATATCATAGTGTGACAGAGAAGGCAAGGACCAAGGATCATCACCAGCCAGCCCAAGGTTGCCAGCCTTTGAGAAGAAAGCATAGTCCAGATGACAGCTTGATTTGAACTTCTCCCAGCCTCAAAACCTTGAGTCATTAAATTCCCATTATTTATGCCAAACCACTACATGGAATTTGCTTTAGCAATGAGGAAACTATAACACCCATTGAAGGAAGATTTTATCTTTTCCATATTTTATGCCAATCCAATTTCTTGAATTATATTTTAGGAGAATATCTTGTTCTTGGTAGACAATAATTTTTTAAATCCATGTTGAAAATTTGCCTCTTCTTTCTAATATTCTTGCTTTAAGTTGTTACCTTTGTCTCATTTCATAAGACTGGATAGAAACTGTGATTGTAGATGTATTAATTGGCTTTACTCAAGTTATATTGACATGATAATTAACTGCATATGACAGTGGCTTTCAACAAGCAGGATTTTCCTTGCTTGTATTGATTGCTAGCCCTTGGGTGGGCCAAGGCATATAGATGTCTTCTTCATGCTGGGATCCAAATTAAAAGAGAACATTCTTTTTTCATGGAAGAGGAAAATTAGCCCTGGTGAAAACATATAATGGTTGTTCAAGGCTTTCTTATAAAAAGGGCATGTTTAATTTTTCTTATACCTCATTGCCCAACCTAAGATACACGACCTAGTCTAACATCTGAGAGGCAGAAATATGAGTCTTTTATAGGAAAGACTGTTATTCACCTGGGCAGAAAACACTACTTACCTTAGAGGCCATCCTTGTTTGTACTTAAATTCAATAGGAGGGTTTACCTTATTTTACTATTAAAGAATTATTTTGATAATTATTTCTGATATGGATATATTTTACTACATTAAACAATTCCATTCTATGTCTGGTTTATTATGATTTTTATTAAGAATGGGTGTTCAATTTGACCTAATGCCATTTTTTTTAGCTTTTAAGAAGGTCTTTTGTTTTTCTCTAATAATTAATGAATGTAATGTTATAGTCATATATGCTAGTAACATATGGCATGGTATTGAACAATGCTTAAATAAATTGAATAAACCCCATTTGATCATATTACATTAGTTCATGACATTCTACAACAGAATATGGTTTAATATTATAATTTTAATGCTAGGGTCCTAGTTTGAAAGTATTATGTACCTGATAAAAAAACATGTTTTAATCCTTTTCCAATCTTTGGGGGCAGCCTTTTCTTTTAATCATAATTCAATATGGTAGGTCAGAAATTTTTGATAGATTATCTCCACAGAGGTGTGACATGCCTAATTGTTGGTGTGAACTTTTGATAAGAGGAAATGTGACTCTACTCATTCCAGGTGGATCTTGAGTAGTTTACTGGGGACTTCTAAAAGAGGAAATATTTTGGAGAGAGCTTAGAACCAATTCAGATACTTGTAGAACAGTTGGAAATCAGATTCAACATGAGATCCAGAGTTTTGGAGTTGAAGTGCCCAGCAGATGAAAACCACGTGCCTTCCCAGCTGGCATAGGTGTTCCAGATGATATCAGCCTTGCTTGAGTGAAGGTAACCCAGTTCCTTAGTTTGGACATTTTCTCAGCACTAGAACTGTGTAAATTTACCATTTAATAAATTACCCTTTTAAAAGGCATTTCATTTCCAGTATATTGCATTCCGGCAGCTGAGCAGACTAATACAGATATTGGTACCGGAGAAGTAGGCTGCTGCTGTGGTTTGCAAATACCAAACATGTTGGAACAGCTTTTTAAATGGATAGGGAAAGATTCTGGAATTGTGTGAACCTTTATAGAAAAGGCTTAGAATGCTTTGAAAAGACTTCATAGAAATGTGGACTCTAAAGGTACTTCTGATAAGGCTTTAGGCAGAAACAATAAACGTGACATTGCAAACTGGAAGGAAGGCATTCTTTGTAGATGGAAGGCAGAATTTGAGAGTGATGAACTTGAATATTTAGCAGAAGAAATTTCTAAACTAAATGTGGAAAATGCAAGCTAGCTGCCCCTTGCCATTCATAGTAAAATGAGATGGGAAAGAGATGTTGAGAACTAAACTCTAGGGTACAAAAAATAGAAATCGATAGTCTGGAAAAGTCTGGGTTTCCAGAAAGAGAAACCCCAACGACTAGGTCTCTACCTTTAAGCAAACATAGAACCAGTCAGCCATTTCATAAAAGGCAATGATTGGAAATAGAGTTATCCAGAAAGGATTTGTGGAAAATCATATTGGCTGATGGTTATGACACAGTAAAATGCATAGAAAACCAACAAGAGTTTTGCAAGATCTGCATAGAGCAGAATCACTGGTAGTCTGGACTAAAAATTGAAGGAAAAATGGGAAAATGAATGTGGACATACCTTCCTTCAACAGCATTTCAAATGGTATTTAACATATTCCATGTAACTTTCTGTCAATTTCTTCAACTAAGTGTGAAGGAAACTTTACTTATACCTCAATTGCAAAGTTCAAGGAACAGCCTTTTTTAGCATAACTGACTTTGACTTAGATTCTTAAGTGATACATATTTGACTTTAATATCTGAGACTTTTATATGAACTGTAATCTTAACTCAAGAATAATATATCATAGGGTAAGAATCTAGTTTGACGTGAAGGATCATGTTATCCTAGAACATGATTCCTTACTTTTCTTGATAAATGTCAACTTGTTTGCCACTCTTTTTTCATTCAAAGACATTGACTGACATTAGCTCACATTGCTACTGTGTTCTTTGTCTTTTAATTATTTATTTAGAGAACTTCTTTGGATATTTTGAATTCTACTCCTCTACTTGGAATAATTATTGATCTCTTTTTTCCCCAAATTTACACTGTCTTGTTTTCCAGATGTCTTCTTTCAACATAATTAAAACTATATCAGGCAGGCCATGGTGGCTCAGCAGGCAGAGTTCTTGCCTGCCATGCTGGAGACCCGGGTTCAACTCTGGGTGCCTACCAGGCAAAAGATAAATAAATAAAATAACACCTATATCAATTTAATGTTTAGTTTTCCTCCTCCTTGTTTAAAACCCTTTGCCAAGTTGGAAATATTTATAATCTCATATATGTTTTCCATAATCATTTTCTATTTATTCTAGAAATTTTAAGGTTGTACTTTTCACTGTCTTGTCATTTATTGAATATGGGAATATATTTTAAAATGTTAAAGATGAATATTATTCCTTGCATAAGTAACTATTTAAAAATTCTTGGGAGAAAGACTCACAAAGCATTGTATACATCAATTTTTAAGAATGAAAGCAAGTATAAAAATATGTTAAATAAGCATACCATCAGTTACATATAGAATTCACATCTATATTTACTAAATTAAAGTAGACACTCAATAAGGAGTGAAAAGATAAGTAGAAAGGTGTGGGAGAGGGGAAGAGAATAAATTTAATGGATGCAAAGGAATAGGTAAAGGTAGATGCTTGAAATTTTAAGAGCATATATTTATAGTTGAAAAATACAGACATTGAAAGATTACTAAATATGGACATTGAAAGATTACAAAGTGTCTACCCATACATTTATAAAAATGATAGATATATAGATATAAGCACTAAAATATTTAGAGACAGAACCAAAACATGTAAAGATAAATAGAACAAGTAAGGAAAACATGAAGCAAGAAAATCTAAAGTCAATTGCAAAGGCAACAGAAATTTTTAACAGCTTAGAGGGGCTGTTCTTGTGTAACAAATCTGTCATTCATTCGATCAGGAACTTAAGGCTGGGTTATTTGGAGTGATCACATGGATGAAAAGACTAGTTTAGAAAATTCTTCCTTCCTATGAAATAGTTCCTTTTCAAATCTCAAAGCTTATTCTTAAAGTAAGTATTATTTTAAAATAATGGCATATATTTCCACAAAGTTAAAGGATTTGAACACATGTTAACTCATGGCTAAGACTTTAAGAATAAGACCAATTTACTATAAATTTAGATAGCAAATCCCTGTGCTAAGCAAAACAAAACACAAGCAAAACAAAAAAAAATCTTCACTTTATTTATTGGCTTATTTTTAAAAACTGTACAGTTTATGATATCTGGATGTTGAACTTAAGAATCACATGGGATTTCTTTTTTCTGAATGTCACTTTTTTTCCAAAATCATGCTGTTGTTTTCAAATGTGGATATTAATAATAATGTTTAGGAAATTCAGAAACAATAAAACATACCAATGGAAAATTTAAACAAGTCAAGCAGTATAAAAAGCTCTAGCATTCTCAGTGTGGCTAAAAAACGGATTTATAGTTACTAATTTTTTGAACACTGGTCTCCAGCATGGCAGGTGAGAGCTCTGCCTGCTGAGCTACTGTGACCCACCCCTATAATTATTCTTATTCTTATTATTCTAAGGATGCTTTCTTTAGAATAGTGATTTTCAGGCTTTTTCATCTCAGGACCTCTTCAACATCTTGAAAATTATCAAGGACTCTAAAGAGCTTTATTTATGTCAGTGATATCTGGTACTATTTACCATTTTGAAATTAAACTGAGAAAAAATGTCTATTTATACATTCATTCTAAATTGTCAATAATAAACTAACTATGCATTAACATAAATTATGGATATTTAAAAAATAACTTTTCTAGTTAACAACAAAAGTTAGTGAGAAGTGTTGCCTTTATTTACAGTTTGTATAATTCTTTAATATGGCTTAATAGTAATTTTCATTTCTACATTCAGTTTGCTGCAATCCCACACCTCATATAATCTAGAAAACTCCATTTAAATATCGAGAAAAAAATGAGAATGAAGAAAACGTATAATAAATTCATGTTATTATGAAAATAGTTGAGACCTCCAAGCCCAGAAATATTCTCAATGGCCATTAGGGGTGCAGACCAGACTTTGAGAACCACTAGTCAAGAATATCCAATTTGAGTATATTTCATTTGCCTCACAAAATTCACCTGAGAGTTGGTAGATCCAGCCTCCATGTTAACCACACAGTGCTGCAGAGCCTTTTTGAATCTTATCCCATGTCTTTCATATTTATGAATTTTATTTAAATAGTTCATTAATGATAATGATAAACACTAGCATTTTAACTTGAACTACAATGTTTGAGAACCAATGCAGGCAAAATATTCCCAAACAATATTTATCATTATCAACTGAGAAAAAAAGTATTGAATTTTCTCTCTATGTGGTTACACAGCCAAGTGCTAGGGGATGTGACAGATTCCTCAGTGAAGGAGGATCTTGGTTCCCCTGAAATAAAAAATTTTTCTTGTTTCTTGGTAGCTGAAAGCCCAGTGCCATGAAGGAAGGATGCAGACAACTGTGCTTGCAAGTCTTAGACTTCTGGCGTGCTTTCTACACCGTCCTTATTAATTTTTTTTAAATTGCTCCTAAGTGTACTAAAGCCTTACCTATATTTCAGAGATCATTAAATTTTTTAAGCTCATGTGTTTAATGCAAATTATATATTGTTTAATTATGTATGTGGTTGCCATCTTGTTTGATTTCTGTGTCCATCTCTAGAATGTATGTTCTGTGACAGTGGTTTGGAAACTCTGGCGTAATGGACAAAATAGGTCCCAAAGCCTCTTTATCCAAGGCCCAATCATTAAGAATCATTTCTCCACTTTTAAATAATACAAAATAAACCAAGGCAGAACAACAACTATAAACTGAAAAATGTGCAGCAGAGACTCATGGAGGATAAATATTAACTATCTGGCATTTACAAAGGATTTGCCAATCCTTTTTAAGGAAACAGGGATCTAGAGTGTTAAATAAACAGCTCTATAGGTAGCCTCAAGAACAGTGCTTTTCATATAATAGGTGCTCAGTGAAATATTAATGGGTAGGAATATGTGTGTGTGTAACAGTTGAGTTCAAGAAAAGTGGCTCTACTCCAAGGTTGTACTGCTTAAAAATAGAAAGGATAAATATTGATAGAGCACACAATTTATGAGTCTGCCTTGTTCTTCTCCTAGAGGGCAAAGCTAATATTGGATTAACAAATAAAACTTGTTTACATGTCCTCAGAGGTCTGTCTCATGCCTGTGTTCTACCCACCAAGGAGAGCGTTAGAGTAATACTGAAAGAGTTTCCTCCTCCTCAGGCTCACACTACAAAAAGTAGAGCTAGAGTACAAAGGTTAAGAAAAACCTTTGCTTGTCAGACTGTTTAGGCTCACCATCAAGGCTCTGTGACCATTGGCAAGTTGTTTCATCTCTCTGGGCTCCAATCTCCTCCTCTGTAAAGATGTGTGGTGATTGCACCAGTCCATAAAGTTATTGAGGGCATTAGATGAGTCACTGTGTATAGGATTGCTTTTATTTTTTTGCATGGGCAGGCACCAGGAATCGAAAATTCACATCTCCAGCATGGCAGGCAAGAGTTCTACCACTGAGCTACCATTGCACTACCCATGAGTCATTGTATATAAAGTACACAGAACTGGAACTTGAAAACTGCCTGACACATGTCAGTGATATATGAGTGTTCTCACATTTAATGTCATCATCAAAATCAAATAAGTCCCACAGCAAAATAAAATTTTCTGAGACTAATTTATATTCACAATAATAACAAGTTTTAAATTCTTATATTCTTTACCATATAAATGTACAATGTACTTTTTACCAGTCACCTGTCTTCCTGTTGTATGATTAATTTTACAAGATTCTAGAAGAGCCTCTAGAGTCCAAATCCTAGAGTTGTTTCTGGTTTTTCCATATTATTAGTAAGAGAGAGTGTGTGAGAGGTTAAGCAGAGAATCAAGTCTTCTGCAAAGATCAGAACCTACTCTACACTAGGTAATAATTCATTCTAAAAGTGTGTCCTTCTGGGACAACAAGATATCAAAAATCCAAATACAAAAAAACTGGAATAAAAAGGCCCTGGGCCATTTTCAAACTTTTAAAAATTTCTTAATTTCATTAACCTTATTCATATAATATATAAAATGAACAGAATAAATATTTCATTGAGAGGATTTCAAAAATAAAGACTTAACCCACTAAAATCCTTACTACGTCGCTTTTCGTGCACTATTAAAAAATTCAAACTAGCTAACAACAAAGTGACCTATCATGAATTTTATATACCATATTGGAAAAAAAGTATAGAATTGGGGGTTATTTTATTATTACGTGAATCTGAGTATACAGATATACTTAGAGACTAGTACATGCTTGTTTTTACATCATTTTTTATGAATTGAATAAGGTGATACTTTTGTTTCATAAATTAAAATATGCACATTATTTTTTTTTAGTCAATGAAATTATAGATTCCCTTTAGGGGATTCTGGGGAGTGGGATCTAGAAAGGAGTTAGGTAACATTATTCAGATTGAAATTAAGAAGCAGGAGAAAATACAAAAAAATACTTGAAAAAGACATGAGGGAAATCCTAAAATATCATACAGTGGGAATTCTAAGAAATGTCAGTCTCATATGATCTTGGAGGTATAATTTCACTGCTATCACAAAGGTCTAGTAATGGGGCTCCATCATCATTGGGGCCTACATTAGGCAATTTAATGTGTATTTTAACTAAAAGCCCACATAGAAAAATAGTCATTTATACTGGTATCAATCTAAAAACGTACTTTGTTTAATGAAGATAGAGACCGTTAATTCCTAGGTGGAGAAATGGTTTATGCAGGAATTCGGGTACAAATCCTCATGGAAAAGCATGATAGAAAAAAATAACCCATCTCTAAAATAACCCAGATAATTTTATTATGGTTTCAAAAATACAACCATAAGTAAATACAAAAGACAATGGTGAATAAATTTATGCAATACGGTTGTAAGGAATAAATTTATTAAGTACTCACTTTGACCAAGGATTTCTGAAAAGCGCTCTTTAATGCATCTGCTTGTTGCTGGAAAACTATTACATATGATATTTCACTGACACTATTGTCATAAATCAAGGAATTGTTTTCATGTGCTGCCACTTACCTAGTGCTAGTTTATGTGTTCTCATCTAGGTACATCATGTAACCTATATCACATGCCACCTAAAATATATCATAAATATCTATTACCTATATGTTACAGATATGTCTATTATCACTCTAAATTTGGAGTCAAAATGTTAATTTATTCGAGTAATAAGGGGGGATTTTTTTTTCACATTCATACTTAATTGACAATCACCTGTGGTCTCTTAAGCAAAAAATTCTATATCTTAAAAAAGATTTTATTTAAAAAATTTAAAGGAGGAGACAAAAATAAAAGAGTAAAACATCAATGTTTGAAGAAAAGAAATGTTAAACTACTCGCATATATTCTGTATTTTTTATTATCATCATTACATTTTCCTTCCTATTTCCCAATCAATTCTTTCCTTTAGGCAAATTGGTTTGCTTTACCATCAGACAGATTCCATTTGTGACAATCAGCCAACAATACTAAAGTGGCAACAATGCACTAATTTAATTTATTCCCAGGAAAAGAATATTTCTTAAGACAGCAGAAACCTGGCTAGGCTTCAGATATGTGCTCTTTGGTTTTGGCATAGCTGCCTTCACCTCTTTGTTTCTTAGAGTATAGATAACTGGATTTAAAATGGGGGTAAAACTGCATAGAATACAGAAAGGACCTTGTCAGCTGAATTACTACTGAAGGGCCATGCATAGATGAAGATGCACGGACCAAAGAATAGCGTGACCACCATGATGTGGGCAGTTAGTGTAGAGCAAGCCTTTGCCATGCTGGTGGAGGAGCATTTCCTGACTGTGATAAGTATCACAGTGTAGGAGATGACCAGCAGGACAAAGGAACCCATAGAGAGAAAGCCACTGTTTGCAACCACTACTAGGCTGATGACATACATGTCTATGCAGGCCAGC
Source organism: Tamandua tetradactyla (assembly GCF_023851605.1). Lineage (NCBI taxonomy): Eukaryota > Metazoa > Chordata > Mammalia > Pilosa > Myrmecophagidae > Tamandua > Tamandua tetradactyla. Next base: position 38,197,059 of record NC_135340.1, read on the forward strand.
TTGGTCACTAGAGGGAGGTCACAGAAAAAACTATCCACCTGATTGGGACCACAGAAGGCAGGTTCACAGTAAAGGCCAACTGCCTTAAAGTATGGATGAGGCCAATACAAGATTCGATGACGACTAACATGATACACACATGGTGGCTCATGCTTGTCATGTAGTGGAGAGGTTTGCAAATAGCAACATAGCGGTCATAGGTCATGGATACAAGGAGCACCATCTTACCACCACCAAATAGGTGAAGGTAGAAAATCTGAGCCAGGCAGTCTTCGAAAGAAATAGTCTTGTGCTCTTTCAGAAGGTCAGAAATCATTTTGGGGTTAGTCAAGGAGGCTAGACACATATCTGTAAAAGAGAGGTTTGCAAGCAGGAAGTACATGGGGGTGTGAAGGCGGGCATCTGAGATCACAGTGAGGACGATGAGAAAGTTTCCCAGTAGGATTCCAGTGTAAAGTAGTAAAAATATGAGAAACAAGAAAGGCTGGAGCTCCTTAGAACTAGAGAGTCCCAGCAAAACAAATGCTGTCACCAGAGAATGATTTGTCTCATACATCGACTTTGGAAGGGATTTACCTTCACTCACCTCTGTAGGAGAAAATAAGATATAAATAAAAATACAGAACATTCATTTTATTACCCAATTTTACTTCAATCCTTAGAGATTTGGTTTCTCCTAAGATATTTATTTGGATCATTAGGCACCTGTAATTATTATAGAGATAGCTGCAAGTCAATCAAAATGAGACAAACATACTGTTTATAACTTACTGCCTCACAAATTCTTCTAATAAAGTGGAGAAGTGGTTAAATGGCCAGTAGAGAAAGTTTCAACCAATTGATTCATTCAGAAGGATGACTATTAGAGATCAAAACAACTAATTTACAAATGAAAGTCTATTTCTGAAAAGTTGTTTTTACATCACAGAAATCCTGTCTTAGAATCTATAAAAAAAGCATCATTTTTCTAAGACAATTTAAATAATAATTATTAAAAAAAGAAAAAGTATGAACTGGTAAGAGAGAATTAGAATTTCGCAAATTAGTGTTGACTGAGGTATATTAGACTCAAGGAATTCAAGTTCTATTATTCTATTTATATACCTTTCAAATACAAGCAGGACTAATCTGTGGCATAAAAAGCCTCAATACTGGATTTCCTTGAAAGAGGAAAGGGATTAGAAGTGGGTTTGGGAAAGGCTTCTGGGGTGTTGATAATATTCCTTATCTTTATTTAGGTTGACAATTACCTCCATGTGTGTTTCAAGAATGGGATGGGAGTTCCTTGCCTTGTCATGTGTTCTAATGACCTACTCCTGTAAAACCTGAAGTTGTTTTCTCACTGCAAAGAAGATAATTTTCAGAATTGACTTAAAAAACATCTCCTTCCAGAACTCAGCATTTATGCAAAGAAAAATTTTTGGGATTATCTTAATGGCTGACACTTTAATTTTATTTGTAAGGGTTTCTCTAGCTCACGCTAAAGGATTTATGGGTAGAATGGAGGCACTTTCAGCTCACTTCTTTGCTTCAGGGAAAATATTGTCAGAACAATAAGTTGATGGATGTGCTTATTCACTCTTCGGTCACTGTCTAACTTGATACATTTTGACAAAGCTCTTAAATCAAGACCTTCACTTTCTAGAATGTAAGAGAAAGGTGTTGGGCAATGCAAACTCTAAGTTTCTTTCAAATATAAGTTCATTCTTTCCTGTTCTTTCCTCTGAAGACTTTAATTGCCTATGTTACCCTGGGCACTGAGCAGTACATTTATGATAAGGGAAATTTGCTTTATGCCTTGCCAAATGAAGGTCATTTACTGATACAGTCTTTTGTTCATTTAGGGACGATCATGTACCTCCATTCCCTTCATCCCTGGGATCTCCTTTCCCAGCTGAAGCAAGAGGATTGTATGACTTGATAATAGGACTTTTTTTTAACCCGGTAAGTTCCTTCAAGTTGGGAAAAAAAACTGCAGGAATAACATTGTATAGGATAAAATCACTGCTGTATCTTCAGCCTGCTGTAAAACATTGGGCAATTTATTTAGTCTTTTAGGACTCACTGTCCTCAAGAACAAAATACATTACTCGCAAAGAAGCACTGAAACTATTTCTTAGAAGATTCTATAGGTGAGAGCTCTTGAATCAATTGTAATGACTATGTATGTAAAACATTCTTAATATTTTTTTCAAAGCTGTAATTTGTATTTTTCCTGGTAATTAAAAGTGCACAAAGTAGGTGTGATCTTCCTTATAGGGAAATGATTTTGTCATTGCTGGATGTGCTCAAGGAAAGTCAATTCTACTTGTAATATTTTAGAGTGAATTAATGAACACTTAGAGAGAATAGTTAGACAGCTCTTAAATCTCTCCTAAAAGACATCCTGTAAAATTACCCTCTGCCAAATACCTACCTTTCTGAAATATTATGAGCAGTAGATAAAGTGAAGTAGGTGCTAGGTACAATTTGCAGATGTTACCAAACATTAAGAATTCATAGTGAAGGTCTTCAGAGTCTTTCCTTCATTGATGTCATCTCCTTCGTACCTTCCCTTGTTCTTCCCTGCCTTTCAATGAATACAAGAGGACACTGACTATGCACCCTCCTTAGAAATATATTAATGAATTTCTTTCACTTACCCAAGATGAAATGAGAGAGTGGACACATTGTTTATAATCAGAAAGTCTTGGAAAGTGGTTGACAGTGTTCTGGGAATAACACTGATCAGGTGTGGAGAAGATGAGTCATAAAGCAGGTTAGTTTTTAAAGGAAATAGATACAGGATGTCTGTAGCTAGGATGTGCTATCTTGCACGTAGTGGGACAGGCCTGGGTGCACTATCCTAGTGGAATCTCCACACATTAGGGGGGCACTGGTAAATCTCAGGAATCTAACACAAGAAAGGAGATTGGGTGAAAAGAAAAGAGGCAAATTAACACTGCAAATAAATTTGCTTATTTCATATGTTGTTTGGAATTTTGCACAGTTGTTGCAGCATTGCTTTTGTTTACAAGAAGCAATTATGAAAAGCATTAGCAATCAAGGTAACTGGCAAAGACCTCACTGAAATTAAAGTTTATCATACCTCACTAGGGATCACATGAAAAGACCCGATTCTTGCTCTCTGTCCTGTGTATATTAGTAAAGTGCACCTTCCAATTTAAACCTCCTGAAATATGAATGGAAACCTTCAAGGAATTCAGCAGTGATCTCAAGGGAGGGATCAGCAATCTCAGCTATAGAATGGACTGCTCATGATGAACGATCTCCAATCAATGGATCATAGGGTGGGGACACTGGGTAACAGAAACCTTACAGTAGAGAAATCTTGCAAACACAACTTGAACCCACCCCAAATATTTATGAACTTTAGTTTAATAATGGGCATTTGTAACAATTTAAGGAAATAGAAGTTATTCAATAAATGGACTTGGTGGGAAAATAGTTTTATTTGTACAGCAGTCCTACAAACAAGTGAATTTGAGTTGGAGCAGAATTTTTAACAAAATGTTACTAGACATCAGCAAGATGAAAGAGCAAGATATTCTTAGAAGATACCAACCCACAGAAATTTTTTAAAAAGACCATGCAGAATCAGTCAGAATCAACTTTCCTGACTTTCCCAGAATAATGGAAAACAGTCCACTTTAAAACAGCCAAGTAAACACTATAATAAAAATATGTAAAAATTAGATAGAACTAATAAGAAAAAAGAATATTTAAATATTTGTTTAAAAACTCGTTTTAAGTAATTCTGTGCAAATAGGTAAAATTTATATATTTTTTTCAGTTGTTTGAGCAAAAAGTTAGATTTTTGCTTTCTGCACCACTCTGAATATCATCTTCAATAGATTACATTTATGTACATTTATTTATAGAAATGATTTTTTTATTTCTGCAGTTCTTTGATGTTATATGTATACTGTATATCAGTAAATATAGAACATTTCTTACACAATGTTTGACCTGTTTTTTATGCTCTTTAGTTTTTACTTTTTCTTGGTATTTTAAAAGTTTATGTTTTTGTTCTTGCTATTATCCATCTTAATCACTTTTGTTACACTTAGGCTTTTATAATTCACTGTAATTTTAAAAGGAAGAATTTTCCTAATTCATATTATATTGGTTGTGATCAATTTGATTTACCTACATTCAATTTTTTATTTCTTTTTTCTCCCAAGGCTGCCCACTGTTTAGATATTGCTAAACATATATATATATATATATATATATATATATATATATATACATAAAAAAGCATATATGTATATTAGCTTTTCCAGAATGTTTTATTATATGATATAATAAGTTTTGAAATTACACAGAAAGATAGAAGGAAAATTGCTTTGTGGGAGGGTCTGGAAACCCAGAGAGTGGACAGGCTTCTGTTCACTGAGAATGCAGCTGTCAACGCCCCTACATTGCTCCCATAAAATCGCCCTCCAATGTTGGCTGAACACCTACCAAAGAGCAGGGGCACAGGGATGCCCCATGAGGTTCAGGAAGTGGAATGGAGGCAGGGCTTCGATGACAGGCAGAGACAGCCCCATGGTGGGGGGCCTGTGGAGCTGAGGGGTTGTGCACAAGAGAAATGCCTTTGTGCACTCATCGACCTGCAGGTAGGCGCCTGCATGGGGAGTAGCACCCTGCAGACAGAGCTACTAGGCAGACAGGTGGCAAAAGCATGGGTGGGTGGGAGTGGGGATGATTGTCCCCAAGGGTTTCCGTGGCTTTGGGATGCTAGGGCACAAATTGGGCAAAGGGAGCAAAATGGGCAAGGGGGCCAGGCCTTGGGCTGCCAGATAAAATGCCAGCCACGTGCCCCGGCCAATTCTTGTGCTATACGTATAAAAGATTAAAGATTAAATTTACACAGAATTCTTTCAACTATTCTCTCCCTTTAGATTTTCACTTTATGATTTTATATATTACGTTCATATCACTAGTCAAATGATTCCCTGGCTTGTATTGAAAAAAAATCATAGCATTTCTTTCAGTCATCTTCATGCCACATCCCTTTATTGTACTTTCATAGATTTTATGTTTTTCACAAATAGAAGGTTTGTGGCAAAATGTTTTATCTCAAGCAAGTCTACCAGCACCATTTTTCCAACAGACGTGCTCACTTAGTGTATCTTGTGTCACATTTTAATTAAGACATCTACATTGCCTGTCTTTTTCCAAATAATACTATCACAAACTCAATGAACTACTAGATAGTGTAAATGTAAGTTTTATAAACACTAGGAAACAAGAAATAAATCATGTGACTCATTTTATTAGGGTTTTTAATTTATTAAAGTGGCCTGGAAATCAAAGCTGCAGCACCTCTGAGGAATGACTGTATAACGGGGTCTTTAAGGTCAGATACCATTACTATGATACATCTTAGAGTTGGGTATTTAGAGAAACCTTTCTCAGGTCAAAATCTAGCCCTTTCAAAATGTAAATATACTAGGGTTTTTCCATTACTGCAAGCTTTTTTACTGTATGATTTTAAGTATTATTTCTGTCATTATTCTCTCACATGCCCCTCCTTTTCTTCCCGAGAAGAAATACAAAATTTGTCCAAAATACAAAGGTATTTTGGATACCTTTGTCTGATTCCTTAGTCATTAATTTTCTCCAATTCTTTCATACTTTTTAATATGATTTCTAAGGATTTAAGAGCCTTAACTTGTGTTATTTTTCTTCCTATACTACCATTGTATGAATGTTGAGTAATTTTAATATTTATTAGAATGTTTGTGTACTTTTCCTATTAACAATACAAGTTGATTCCTATTAACAATACAAAACAAAACAAGAAGAGTTTTCAGGTGTGACCAGTGATTAGCTTCAGAGTACTGCCTCAGTTTGAGAGACTCTTAATGCATATAAAAACCATCAGTTAGCTTAAACAATGGGAATTTCTTGGATCATGATGTGAGAGGACAGAAGTCCAAATCAGGGCATTGGCTAGATAACTTTCTTCTTCCTGAATCAGCAGTCTCCTCCTGGCAGGCAATACTTGGTTACTTTGACTTTCATGTCACATGGCAATATCTTCTCCATTCTGTTCCCAGCTCAACTGACATTTGCCTACCAACTCCTGTTTGTGGATTCTCTCCCCTACTCCATCTGAATTTCTTTTGCTTATCAAGGAATCCAGTAACCCAGAATAAGTCCCACCCTCATTCACTGAGGCCACATCCTAACTAAGAATAACAACTTCATGTAGTCTTATTCACAATGGGTTCATCATACCCACAAGCAGGTGGAAAAAGATTAAGAATATGTCTAAATTGGAATGCATGATTCAACCTAACCCAAAAGTTAGGTTGGTAGTAAAGTACAGTTTCTTTATTAAAAAGAACACAGGGCCTTCTGAGGCTGTCTCCTCTATCATGGCACCTAACAGGTATTTTATTTTTATCCTTCTAGCCAGTGCTCTGATGCTGCAAAGTCAGAGTTCTCTCTCCTTGTTTTTCTTCACCTGGATGGGCCCTCTCATTCTGTCAGTACACTCCCAATTATAAGTGTTACACCATTCCTGAGATCTCACTGCATTTCTTCTTTTCCACCCAACCCCTCCCTGTTTCTCCATAACAGAGCTGACTGCAGATCTAACTTTGATAGCATCAAATATTTTTTTCTCAATTTTTGTCTATTTATGTTGGAATTTATAGCATTAACTTTTCTATTTTCTAATTATATTTTAGGGAGGTGTCAAGGTTGATTACATTGCTCTTATTATGGATCTTCATTATTTTGGGAGATGTGTAGAGAGACTCAGATTTATGTAATTAGGATTATCTGTAATACCAGGAATGGTAGACAGAATATAGCCACCTGCTCCAACTATCAAGTGCTCAATTATATCCCCTGACGTGCAGTAGACTTTGTAATTGTGATTAATTTAAGAATCTTGAGATGGAGAGATTAAATTGGATTACCCATGCATGCCCAATGTAATCACAAGGGTCCATATAAAAGGGAGGCAGAAGAATCAGACTCAGTAAGGGAAGATGTGATGATCAAGTTAAGATGTTGGAGTGGCATGAGAAAGGGGCCACCAGCCAAGAAAACAGGTGCTCTTGTGAATCTGAACAAGGCAAAGAAATGATTTCTTCCCTGAGCCTTCCAAAAGAATACTACCTAAAGAATCCAACTATAAAGAATTTATAGTTCTGGATCCAAACTATAAATCTGGATATTTGTAAGCCACTACATTTGTGATAATTTGATACAGCAGCAGTACTAAACTAATAAACTAAAACATCAAATATCAATGAGAAAAATTTAATTTGTGGGAATCCTGAGACTTATTTTTAAAGTAGCATTTCCTCCTATAAGGATTTGAAATCGCGTTTTCAAGAGCCGGGGTTACAACCATAGGATTAGGACTGAACTCTTCATGAACGCTGAGGTAATCTTGCCATCTTAGTTTCCATGCTAACCAACAGTTTTTCACTATGTTCAAATTTTATTTTATTGCCAATAATTTCACTTACCTCAAAGTTAGCTTCCATTGCTCTTTATGGTTCACTTTCTTTACAAACTCTTCTGACTTTGATCTTTATAATATACTGATACTTCTATTTTATTTCGTTTGTATGTTTTTGTTTTGCTTTTCTGCGGGGTGTCTTAGAGATTCATTTTTATTGACATCAAGCCCAGATTTGTAATAATATATTTTTCAGTTGAGGATATAGCCTTTTTTGTAGAATGAATATTTTCTGGGTTTTTAGCTTGTATATATGAAAATCATATTCAAGATCTCCTTGAAATAATAAGTTGAGATCTATTCAGAGTTACCTATGGTATTTAGACCGCAGACATTTCCGTCTTTATCATCATTCATTTAGAACATCACTGACCATATTCTAATATCCTCTATCTTCTTTTTGATTCAGAAATAATCCAGATTCATACCTCTGTCTTGACTTTCCTCTTCTTTTGAGGTTCTTATGATTCAATCTTCATTTCATCATATGTCTGCTCAAAACTTGCCTCCTCAGAGACATCTGCCTGATAAACATATCTGAAATAGAGAACTTAGGCTTTTATCCTTCCCTTATTCTGTTTTAGCTTCAGTTCTAACTATGTAATGCTATGTTATATATGTGATTACAAATTATCACCTAACTTTGGGGTGTTTTCTTCCAATCAGAAAGAGTCCACTACTTCCCAGAACAGTGTATCTATTATTAGAGTGCTCAAATGGTTCTACCATCTGTAGAGAATAGATCAATTTTCAACTCTCTTCAATATGATGGTTCTTCAAGTATTTGAAGGTGCTCCAATTTTTTTCTCCATAACGGACCTTCAAATTATTTGGAAAAAAAATTCAGGTATTTTTTCAACTAGATTTATAAAATATATTTTCTAGAAGCCACATAGACTATGTCCAGAAGTTGGGAGGCAAGATTTAATGATTATATTTAAAGAAATTGAGGATAAGATTCTGTACCACTCAGCAAACTCAGCTCACTGTACATATTCTAGTAAAAATTTCATAAAAATTGTGTTGCTTAACTCACATAGATTATGTTTAATGTTTTCAAACTAAACAAACAAAAAACAAGTAAAAAAGAAAAACATCTAGCAGAGTATTGAGATAGCCCAGGATGGAATGATTCTGGCAAAATTCATGAAATGTATGGCAAGTTCATGGCAGAATTTAAGTGAACATGTGGAGAAAAAAGGAACTCTGGAACATTCCAATATTGACTGGAAAGTTTAATGCTTAAGACATAAGTAAATGGACTTCATGGGTGGGAGCTAGAGTTTTCACAATTGGTGAGGGATGTTACATATAAACAAGAAAAGAAAGCTAAGATGAATGTTGTAGCTCTGGGATAGAGTTGGAGCCATCAGTATAATCTCATGCTTAGCTTACTATAGATACAGAATCAATTATAAATGTGTGTAAGCATGGGTTAGTACCCATACATTTATTGCCTTGCTCTGTTTGCTAAGAGGGCTGTTGTGTTCCACTGATCTAGCAACAGGACCCAACCTGAAAGAACAAATATAGAAAAACCAAGCCAGCACTGTCCCAAAACCACCCTACAAATGGGGCTGATTGCGATCTTAAAGAAAGTAAACACCAGATGACCAGTCTATTAGCACTTTTTATAGGAATGAGCATACAGAGAGCTGCAGCTACCTTACAATGGAAAACACTGATATTGCAAAAAATTCACTCAAGTATGTACATATCTGTGACAACTGCACTATAGATTGATTCTGGTTGAAGAGCAAGGGTAGCTAAGTGCCAGGGGTTTGCCTGCAAGTATTGGGAAAACATCTTGGTATGTGCACTTTTTGAAAAATAGGATGGGCTCAGGGAAGTCTATGCTCAATTTTATAATAAAGCTCAGAATTTTTCCAGGATGTTGTGAGAGGGGATTTCAGATGTGGAGGTAGGAGTGAGATCAAAACTCACTCAGCTAGGAGATGCTACGTATAGCTACAAGAGACTAGAAACGATGAGTCCCAAGTACCAATTAGCGTGCACAGTTCTCAAGTCTTGGTTTCTAAATGCCACTCTCTAGTAAAGGGAATTAAGGATCCTTGGAGAAATTTCTGGTTCTAGAATTTGGGCAGGGAATACAAGATGAGCTTGTAGCCTTTTGTACTTCTAAAAATTAAGAAAGCATGCAAAAGCTAAAAGACAGAGACATGTCAAAGGGATACAGATGTCAGTGTGAGAAAGTACCAAAAACAAAACTGGAAAATTTGGAAGAGCAGAAACAATGCAACATTGGATTGATTACAAGGAATAAATAAATATCCAAAACTCCATGCTGTATACAAAATGCCTAATGACCTTTCTTAAAATAGCAGCTCAAAGCCTTTTCTCTTTCCCCAGTATAGATTTAGTGGTAGTGGTCACTATCTTAATGCTATAATGTATGTGTGGAACATAAGATTAGCTTGCAGGTGGTCAGTGCCAGCTTGATGCTTATATTCAAGAATGTTTGGAACCATGGCCCTGAGTCCTGGCCAAGGATGAGAAGTAGTAGTCAGTGATTTATTATATGTGGCTCAAGATTTAAAACCACTGTCTAGGCACACCTAACCATGTTTCTGCATTTGTTTATTAGAAACATGTAAATTGATATTTTGTCCTGGTCCACTTGGTTACACAGCTAAGTACTAGTGAGGAACAAAAGACCCTTCAGTGAAGGAGGATCTTGGCTCCCCTGAGATCAAGAACTGTTGCTTGTAACTTAATTGTTCACCTGCCTCTGCCATTGAGGAAGAGCACAGACAAGGGTATTTGCAAGTCTCATACCTCTGATGTGCCTTTTACACTCTCTCACTATAATCTTTTTTGTTTAATAATTTTTATGTTTACTAAGGCCTTACCTGAATCTAAGGAATCATGAAATTTTTCAAACTCTGGTATTTGATGCAAACTATTTCATGTTTATTTACTTGTGTGTTTGCTATCCTGTTTGGTCTCTGTGTTCATCTCTAAAATTTATGTTCTGTGGCAGTGGTTTGGTAACTTTGGCCTAATAGGAACAATAGGGACCAAAGTCTGTTTCTGCATGTACCAATCATTAAGAATAATTTCTCCACTTTTAAAATAATGTAAAATAAACCAAGGCAAAACAACAACAATAAGCCAGAAAATGTGCAGCAGAGACTCATGGAGCCTAAATACTAGCTATCTGGAATTTACAAAAGATTTGCCAGTCATTTTTTCAGTAAACAGGGATCTAGAGTATTGAATAAACACCTATATAGAAGGCTTCAAGAACAATATTTTTCATGTAAAGGTGATTATATGAAATTAATAGTGAAATGTTAATGTGTAAGACTATGTGTATGTAACAGTTTAGTTCAAGAAGAGCGACTCTACTCCAAGTAGAGTCTATTTCTAAAGACAGAAAAGATAAATAGTGATAGAGCACACAGTTTATGAGTCTGCCTGTTCCTCTGTTGGAAGGGAAAATATTCGGATTAGAAGAATAAAAATTTGTTTCCATGTCCTCAATGGTTCTCTCCTTGTCTATATTCTGCTCACCAAGGAGGATGCTAAGAGTTATTCTGAAATAGTTTCCTCCTTCTTCAGACTCACACTACAAAAAGTAGAGTACAGAGGATAAGAAAATGTTTGCTTGCCAGTCTGCCTGAGCTCATTTTTATGCGCTGCCACCAAGGCTCTGTGAACACTGCTATGTTCTTTCATCTCTCTGTTTCATCTCCCCAATCTCCTTCTCTGTAAAGATGTGTGGTAACTGTACCAGCCCATAGAGTTGCTGAGAAGATTAAATGAGTCACTACATGTCAAGTACATAGAACAGGGCCTTGAAAAGTGTCTGACACATGTCACTATTATATAGGTGTTTCTCATGTTTTAATGCCATCATCAAAATCAAATAACTCCCACAGCAAAATAAAAATTTCTGAGGCTAAATGTGCCCGCAATAATCACAAGTTTTATATTCTTCTTCCTTTTCTGGTCTTTTCTTAATACTCAGACATAGTTGTGTTTTGTTTCTGATTTTCTTAGTTTCTTTACCAAATGAAAGTGCAATAGTACTTACACCAGTCACCTGTCCTCCTGCTGTATTTCTAATTTTGCAAGAATCTGAAAGATAATCTGGAGTCCAAACCCTAGAGATTTTGCTGATAATGTGCCTGACTTCTCCACATTATTAGTAGGAGAGAGCATATGAGAGTGTAAGCAAAGAATCAAGTTTTCTACAAAGATCAGAACCTAATCTACAGTAAGTAATAGTGCATTCTAAAAGTGTGTCTTTCTGGCATAAGGTAAAAATCCAAACACAACAAAAATCTGGATAAGAAAACACTCTGCCATTTCAAACTTGAATTTTTTTTCAATTTCCTTAACCTTTCTTAACCTTATCCATATAATAGATACAATGAACAGAATAGGTATCACACTGAGAAAATTTCAAGACTAAAGACCTAGTCCATTAAAATCCATACTACATTGCTTTCTGAGAATTGTTAAATAAATTGAAACTAGCTAGTAACCAAACAACATGAATTTTATACATCATATTGGAAAAGTGCAAAAGTGTACAATTTGTAGATATTATATTATTAACTGAATGAGTAGCTGTATACACTTAGAGACTAGTACATGCTTATATTGTCATTTTTTATATCCTGAATTATTTGGTACTCTGTTTCAGAAATAAAAAATATATGCTGATATTTTTGGTAAATGAAATTATAGATTCCATTTGAGAAATTCTAGGGAGTGGGGCCTAGGAAAGAGTCAGGTGACATTATTCAGATTAAATTACAAAGCAGTAGAAAATAGATTAAAAAATCCTTGAATTTGATTTGAAGGAAAGTGTAAAATAAACTGTTATGGGAATCCTAAGAAATTTTAGTCTCATATGTGATCAAGGATTTATAACTGCACTGCTATCACAAAGGTCTGGTAATGAGGCTCTGTCATTAGGGCCTGTATTAGACACTGAAAAAATATATTTTAACTAAAAGCCCATATAGAAAAAATAATCATTTTTACTGGTATCAATCTGGAAAACTACTTTTGAAAAAGAAAATAGAGGGTGTGCAAGGGTAGTACAGTGATAAAATTCTAGCTTGCCATGCAGGAGACCTGGGTTTGATGTCCGATTCATGCACTTCCCAAAAACCAAACCAACAAGCAAAACAAATGATAACCAACCAAACAAAAATTCAACAAATGGTGCTGCAATAATGGAATACTCACATGGAAAATTATGAAATGAGACCCTGCCATAGAGCATACAGATAAAAAAAAGGTAGAGACTATGAACTCCTAAGTAGAGAGACAGTTATGCCAAAATTCAAGCACCAATCCTCAGGAAAAATTATGATAGAAAAGAATAATTCATCTCTGAAATAACCCAGATAATTTTGTTATTTCTTCACAGACATAACCATAAATAATGCACAGTACAATGGTGAGTAAATTTATTCAGTAACGTGTTATTTATGAATACATTTATTAGGTATTCAATTTGACCAAGGATTTCTGAAAAGTGCTCTTCAATGCACATGCTTGTTGCTGGAAAACTATTATATATGGTATTTCACTGACACTATTGTCATAAAGTATGGAATTGTCTTCATGTGCAGAATTTAGGCATTCTCATCTAGGTACATCATATATCCTATTCATAGATCACCTATAATATATCATAAATATCTATTACCTCTGTGGTACAGATGTATGTCTATTATCACTCTAAAGTTGGGATCAAAAGAGTAGTTTATTTGGGAAAGAAGGATGAAATTCTTTTTTTACATTTATACTTCACTAACATTTCTCTGTGGTCTCTTAAGAAATGTTACTATATCATAAAAAGATTTTATTTAAACAAACAAACAAGGAAATATAAAAAAAATCTTTAGAAGGAAGAGAGTGTTAAATTGCTAGTATATATTGTTTTTAATTATAATCATCACGTTTTCATTCATGTTTTCTGATCAGTCCTTCCCTTCGAGTAAATTGGTTTGCTTTACCATCAGACAGATTCATTTGTGACAGACAGTCAACAATACTTAAGCAGTAACAGTGAGGTAATTTAATTTATTTCCAGGAAAAGAACATTACTTAAGGCAGCAGAAAACTGGCCAGGTTTCAAATACCTGCTCTTCAGTTTTGACATAGCTGACTTTACCTCTTTGTTCCTTAGAGTATAGATAACTGGGTTTAAAAAGGGAGTACAAATGGCATAGAATACAGCAAGGACCTTGTCAACTGAATAACTACTGAAGGGCCATGCATAGGTGAAGATGCACGGACCAAAGAATAACGTCACCACCATGATGTGGGCGGTCAGCGTGGAGCGAGCCTTTGCCATGTTGGCAGAGGAGTGTTTCCTGACTGTGATAAGTATCACAGTGTAGGAGAAGACCAGCAGGACAAAGGAACCCATAGAGAGAAAGCCACTATTTACGACCACTACTAGGCTGATGACATACATGTCTATGCAGGCCAGCTTGGTCACTAGAGGGAGGTCACAGAAAAAACTATCCACCTGATTGGGACCACAGGAAGGCAGGTTCACAGTAAAGGCCAACTGGCTAAGAGTATGGATGAGGCCAATACAAGATTCGATGGCGACCAATATAATACACACGTGGCGGCTCATGATTGTCATGTAGTGGAGAGGTTTGCAAATAGCAACATAGTGGTCATAAGTCATGGATACAAGGAGCACCATCTCACCACCACCAAATAGGTGGAGGAAGAAAATCTGAGCCTGGCAGCCTTCAAAAGAAATAGTCTTGTGCTCTTTCAGAAGGTCAGAAATCATTTTTGGGGTAGTCAAAGAGGCAAAACATATATTTGTAAAAGAGAGGTTTGCAAGCAGGAAGTACATGGTGGTGTGAAGGCAGGCATCTGAGGTCACAGTGAGGATGATGAGGAAGTTTCCCAGCAGGATCCCAGTGTAAAGTAGTAAAAATATAACAAACAAGAAAGGCTGGAGCTCCTTAGAACTAGAGAGTCCCAGCAACACAAATTCTGACACCCAAGAATGATTTGTGTCATTCATTGTCTTTGGAAGGGATTTACCTTCACTTACCTGTATGGGAGAGAACAGGATATCAATTTTTAAAAGAGAACCATGATTTTAACCCAAGTCTATCTGTCTTTAGGGATTCTATTTCTTCTGTAATACATAAATGTGGGTTTTCAGGCATCTGTAACAGTTTTAGAGGCAGCCCCATGACAATCAAAGTGAAACAAGCAGCATAAAATGGGGACACATATTCTTTTCATAAAGTGGGGAGTGTTTTAGGTGTCATTAAGGAATGTTTCAAGGTTCATTTAGAAATATGAGTGTAAGACGTCACACAGCTGATTTATAAATGATAATCTATGTCTGAATTTGTTTTTACATCATTGAAATCCAGTCACGGAATCTATACAGACAAAATGACATTTTTACAATAATTTAAATAAGAATATTTAAAAAAGAAAATGTGTACACTGCTGACAGAGAATTGGGATTTCACAAATTAATGTTGACTAAAGTATGTTAGACACAAGGAATTCACGTGCTGTTTTTCTATTTAAATACCTTTCAAAAACAGGCAGGATTCATCAATGGCATAAAAAGCCTTAATAGGGGATATCCTGTAAGATAGGAAAAGGACTAAAAGGGGGCCTGGGAAAGGCTTCTGATGTGCTAGTAATGTTCCTTTTCTCTATTTAGGTTGATAGTTGACCAGGAGAGGGTAGAGGCTTCCTTTCCTTTCTCTTCATCGGTTCAGATAACTTCCTATTCCTGTAAATCTTGAACTCCTTTGGTCATTGCTAATAAGATTGTTTTAGGAATTTATTTCTTAAAAAAGAAATCTCCTCCCAGAACTCAGCACTAATAGGAAAAAAGAAAAAAAATTATATCTCAAACTATTGAGATTAATAGATGATAATTTAATTCTATCTTCGATGTTTTTTTCCCTCATGCTGTAGGGGCTAGGGTAGAAGGAAGAAGTAAGACATTCTTGATTTTTTCCAAGTCATAATTTGCAATTATTTTCTGATAATTAAAAGTGCCCAAGGATGGTATGATCTTACTTATACAGAAATGATTTTCCCATTGCTGGATGTGCCCAAGAAAAGCCAATTTTTCTTGTAGTATTTTAGAGTCTATTACTACATGCAAAGAAATGTTTGCTAGATGACTCTCACATCGTCTTATAAAGACATCGTGCAAAATTCCCCTCTGCCCAGTACTTACATTTCTGAAATATCATGAATGGGGTAAAGTTAGGTACTAGTACAATTTACAGGTGCTATCAAACATTACCCATTCAAGGTGAAGGTCTTCAGAATCTTTCCTCATTACCTGCTCCCTCCTCCACCCCTCCCCTTGTTCTCCCCTGCCAGTCAGTGTATACAAGGGGACACTGGCAATCCATACTCTTTCAAAATACACTGATGGATCTCTTTCACTTACCCAAGATGAAATGGACAGAATGAGCACATTATTTATGATCTGAAAGTCTTGGAAAGTGGTTGACAGTTCTCTGGAACATTCTGACCCTGAGAAAATGAGTCATAAAACAGGTTTGCTCTTAAAGAAAATAAGCTCAAGATGTCCATAGCCAGGATGAGCTTCCTTCCAAATAGTGGGACAGGCCTGGGTGCAATGTCTAGTGGAAACTCCTCACATTAGGAGAGCACTGGAAAATCTCAGGAATCTAGCAAAAAAAAAGGGCTTGGGTAAATATAAAAAGAAAGAGGCAAATTAACACAGAAACAAATTCACCAATTTCCTATGTTGTTTGGATTTTAATATAAGTTGCAACATTGCTTTTGTTTATAAGAAAACAAATTGTGAAAACGTTACCCATCATGATAACTTGGAAAGTCCTCTAGAAATTAAAGCTAATCTTACCTCACTAAGGGTCACAGGAAGAGAACTGATTCCTGCTCTCCATCCTAACTATGTATATTAGTGAAGTGCACCTTCCAATTTAACCTCCCAGAATATGAATGGAAACCTCCAAAGAGTTAAGCAGCAATCTCAAGAGGGGGATCAGCAATCTCAGCTCTAGAATGGACTGCACATGATGAATCGTCTCCAATCAATGGATCATGGGGTAGGGACATGATGTAACAGTAACTTTACAGCAGAAAAAATGTGGCAAACTCAACCTGAGGCAGAAACAAATATTAATGAAATTTTTTTAATTTGAGGAAATTTAAAACATTTATAAAATTTAAGGAAATACTGTTTATTAAATAAATGGATTTGGTGGGAAAAATAGTTTCTATTTGTATGGCCATGCTAAAAAAATGAATTAGTTGGAGCAAAGTTTTGACAAGATGTGACCAGATTTCTGCAAGATGAAAGAATAGTAAGACATACCTGGCAACCAACAGATATTCCCTCCAAAAAACAAGCACAATCTGTCAGAATCAACTTTCCCAGAATACTGAAAAATAGTCGACTCTAAAGAGCAGTTGTCAAGTAAGCGCTTTAATAAAAAAATTTAAAAATTACTTAGAGCTTGTTTTAAAAATAACATTTAACCAACACGAGTTAAAAAACTTGGTTTACAGAATTGTGGGAAAATAGGAAAATTTATATATTTTTCCCACTTAACTTGATAACAAGGTTTGGTTTTTGCATTCTGCACCATCCTGAAAACAATTTTCTTCAATAGCTTCATTAAGCGTATATACATTTGCTTATATAACTGATTTTTTTCTACAATTCTTTAATGCTATATGAATGCAGTATAGAATTAAATATACAGCATTTCTTACACCATTGTCGTCTGTGTTTTCAGCTCTTCAGTGTTTTATTTTTCCAGTATTTGGAGTGTTTATGTTCTAGAAATTACCTATCTTAGTCACTTTTGTTTCACTTAGGATTCTATAATATACTGCTACTTTTAAATGAAGATGTTTCCTACCACCTATTATAGAAGTTGAAATAAATCTGCTTTATCTGTTTTCATTTTTTTTCTTTCTTTCTTTTTCCTTTTTTCTCCCTATGCTGCCCTTTATATGAATAAATCTTTATGTATTTTATCACAGGCTAAATTTACTCAGAATTCTTTCAACTAATCTCTCCCTTTAGACTTAATTTTACAATGTTATACTTTGCATTCATATCACCAGTCCAATGTTTCCTTGGCTCATTTTTTCTTTAAAATATTCTAGTATTTTTCCCTGTTGATCTAATATTGTACAGGCATTCCTTATCTTACTGCACTTCACTTTATTGCACTTTCATAGTATTCAGGTTTATCACAAATGGAAGGTTTGTGGAAACAATGTTTTAGCCCCAGCAGGTCTAATGGTGCCATTTTTCCAGCAGCATTGCTCATTTCGTGTCTCTATGTCACTTTTTTCTTTTTTTAGCATGGACAGGCTCCAGGACTTGAACTCAGGTCTCTGGCATGGCAGGCGAGAATTCTGACACTGAACCCCCATAGTACCTGCCCTGCATCACATTTTGATTAAGGTATATATATTGCCTTTTTTAGAAATTATTCTATTGTACACTTAAAAACCAACCATATAGTATAAACAAAATTTCTATAATCGGTGGGAAATCTAAAATTTCATGTTATAATTGTTTTATTGCAGTGGTCTGGAATCAAATTTCCAATATTTCTGAGATATGGATGAAATATTAGCACTTTGAAGTAAAAAAATGTTACAATATATCTTAGAGTTGGCTATTCAGGACAAGTTTTCTCAAGTGAAAAATCCAGCTCTTTCAAATTGTAGATATATTTTGTTTTGTGATTCCTGCAAATGTTCTTACTTTATAATTTCAGTATTTCTATGTCATTGTTATATCATATTCCCTCCCATTTTTCAAGGGACAATTATGTGCATTTTGGAAATCTTTGATTTATTCTGTAGCCATCAATTTTTCTCTAGCTTTTTTTATACCTTAGTGTGCTGATGTCTAACAATTTCATATCCTCAAGGCTTTTTTGTTTTGTTTTGTTTTCTTATTGCTGATAGTTGACTCATGTGAGTTTAGTAGACTCTTATTTCTTCTTTTACTATTATTGTATGAATGTTGCATACTGTTTATTGTTTACTAGAAGGTTTGTATTCATTTCATAACACCTAGAAAAACTGATTCCATTAATTATCGCAGAGCTTTGAGGTGTTACCGTGGTTTAGCTTAAAGTCACTGTCTTAGTTTGTATGCATGAAATACATACAAAATGGGTTGGCATTGGCAACAGGAATTTTAGGACTCATGATCTGAGAGGACAGAAGTCCAAATCAAAGCATTGGCTAGAATTTTTCTTCCTCCTGAATTGGTAATGTTCTGGCTGGCAGGAAATCCTTGGTTTCTTTGACTTTCCTGTCACATGGTAACATCTTCTCCATTCTATTTCCATCTAGCTACCAGCTCTTGTCTGTGGTGTTCTCTCCTACTATGTCTGAATTCGTTTTGCTTATGAAGGACTCCAGTAATCCAGATTAAGGTCCACCCTCATTGACTGAGGTCACATCCTAACTAAAGATAACAACTTCATGAAGCCTTATTTACAATAGGTTCATCATACCCACAAGCAGGTGGATTAAGATTAAGAATATGTCTAAATTGGAGTACGTGATTCAACCTAACCCAAGCATCATCTTCTCTTGGTAATGAAGTACAGTTTCTTTACTAAAAAGAACACAGGGCCTTCTGAGGCTGTGTCCTCTATCATGGCACCTTACAGGTATTTTATTTTGATCCTTCTAGACAGTGCTCTGATGCTCCAAAGTCAGAGTTCTATTTCCTTGTCTTTCTTCACCTGGATGGGCCCTCTCTTTCTGTCTGTACACTTCTTTTCCACCCAACCCCTCCCTGCTTCTCAGCCACAGAGTGGACTGCAGATCTAACATTGCTGGCCTCAAATATATTTTTTTCTCCAGTAGATGTGATTTGGAATTTAGAGCATTAACTTTAGTATTTTCTAATAATATTTTGTGCAGATATCAAGGTTGATTTCATTGATCCTGTTATGGATCTTCACTGTTTTTGGATATGTGTAGAATATTCAGATTTGCATACTAATATTATCTATAACACCAGGAATGACAGACAGAATATAGCTGCCTGCTTCAAATCTATCATGCCCTCAATTATATCACCTGATGAGGTCAAGGAGACTCTGTAATTGTTATTTATTTAAGAATCTTGAGATGGAAGATTAAATTGTATTATCCATGGGTGTCCAGTGTAATCACAGAAGGATCAGATGTAGTAAAGGAAGATGTGATGATCAGATAAAGAAGCTGGCGTGACCTGAAGAAGGGACCACAAGCCAAGATAAACAGGTGTCCTTGTGAATCTGAAAAAGGTAAAGAAATAATTTCTATCCTGAACCTTCTAATGAAAAGTGCCTACAAAACCTTGTTTTTATACTTCAGGATCCAAACTATAAATCTGGATAGTTTTAAGCCTCTAAAATTGTGATTTATTAAAACACCAATAATACATTAATATACCATGACATCCAATATCAACATGTTCTCTGGGAATTCTAAGACTTCTTAAAGTAGGCTTTCTTCCTATAAGTATTTCCAATTGTTTTTTCAAGGAACCAGGATTACATACCTAGGACTATGACTGAATTCTCCATGAACTCTCTGCAGAAAACTTGCCATCTGTGGTTCTACTGCTTACTTACAGTTTTACTTTATGCTTAGACATTTTATTTTATTGCCAATAATTGCATATCCCTTAAACTTAGCTCCATTTGCTCTTTATAGCCAATTTTCTTTACAATCTCTTTTGATTTTGGTTAAATAGTATATTATTATGTTCTATTTGCACTCATTTTTATGATTTTATTTTCCTTTTGTGATGGGTGTCTTAGAGACTTTTTTTTCTGCCTTCAAACCCAGGTTTGTAATAATTTTTTTCAATTGATGATATGGCTGTTTTTTGTAGGATGAAGGTATCCCGGATTTTTAACCTGCAATGAAGAAAACGATAGTCAAGTTCTCCTTGAATTAAAAAATGGATATCTTATCTTAAATTATCCATGTTAACTAGACACTAGATGTTTCTATCTTCAACTTCATTTGTTTAGAACCTAAGTCACCATATTCTAACTTCACTACATGTCTTTGTTTCTGGAATACTCCAGATTCATGCCCCAGTGACTTTTGTTTGGACTTTTCCTTTGCCTTTGATCTTCCTGTGATTCAGTCTTTCACTTCATCAGATATCTGCTCAAAATTCTCTTCCTCAGAAAAACCTTCCTTATAAACTTATCTAAAATAGCAGTTCCTGGGTATTTTTTCTCTTTTCCTGATTTTATTTTAGTTTCAGTCCTAAATAAACATAACAGTAATGTTATGCTATTTACTTCTGTGGACAGAAAATGTTGATTGCAGGTGGTCTGTGGGAGCATAGCACTTATCTTCAGGGATGCATGGAATTATGGTGCTGACTCCTGGCCAAGAGGAAAATAATACGTAGAGGCCCACCATTAAAATGTGCAGATTCAAGTCCAAATCTAATATATAGGCATACTTAACCATATTGTCAACATGTGTATATTGATGGTTGACACTGGATTACTTGGTTTCACAACCAAGGTATAAATGATCACCAGTAAAGGACTTTCTTGGTTCTTATTGGGAATGAATCATTTACCCCACAAAAGACATGATTTGTTTTAAATCTGCCTTTTTGTTGGTGTGAAGACTCTGTAAATGGGACCTTTTGAACTTGTTGTTATTAGTTAAGTTGTAGCAATATTAAATCAGGGTGGTCTTAATCCAAATGAATGTAGGTCTTATAAAGACAAGGAATCAAGGCTCAGTTAATTAGAGACAACACAATATATTGAAGCAACACAACCTTGGAATAAAGTTGACTTTGTTCTCCTTCTCATCCAGTGCCCAGAACACATACATAAAAACCTTAAAACTTTATTGATCAGGTATTTTATGTCAAGCATTGTACTTGAGGTTATCTATACATCTGTGAAAATAATCAAAGAGAGCTGTTCACAGAGAACAGTAACTGGGAAGCTTTTCCTGCAATTGCCAGTTAGTTAATCTTTAGATTCTGAGATCCACATATATCAGTAGAAATCGGAGGCTTGTAGGAATCAGAAGTCTGAAGAAGCCAGAGAGACAGAGATGGCCATGAGATGGAGGCCCTCCATCAGCACAATACCATAGACTCTGAGAGAAAGCATGGCATTGGTGACATACTGATTTTCGACTTCTTGACTACAAGGACTGTGTCTATAAATGCTAGGTTTTTAAGCCAAACCAATAGATGGTATCTGTCACATCAGTTCTAGCAAACTAAAACAGCTCCCCAGAGATTATGGTACGTTAATTGTATCTGGGTGGTTTCTAAATCCCAGGAAAGATGCTGGAATCTGTGTTTGGAAGTTTTTTACTCTAACATGAGCCTTCTATTTTCCCTTAGTCTACTTTCACTTTTATACTGTATTTATTTTAATTAAACCCTTACATAAATCTAAAGATACTTTCAATATTTTCAACCACAGTAATATGATTCAATTTGCATAATGTTTACTTGTTTGTGTGTTTGTTTCCCCTCTCTGTCCCCAACCAGAATTATTCACTATAAGAGGAATTAGAAAACTACGACTCCAAGGCTCAAATCTAGCACACACTCTATTTTTGTATAACCCACTGGATAAAACTATTTTTTACACTACTGAAGGGTTTTAAAATAAGTAAATTAAATAAAATGAGAAGAATATGCACCAAAATCATATGTGGATCTCAGAATCTAAATATTAACTAACTGGCAATTCCAGAAAAATTTCCCAGTCACTGTTCTCTGTGAGCAGCTCTAGTTGCTTATTTTCACAGATGTATAGATAACCTCAAGTACAATGCTTGATATAAAATGTATGCTCAATAAAATTTTAAGGTGTTTGTGTATGTGTTTTGGGCACAGGGTTTGAAGGAGAACAAAGTCAATTATCTTACAAGGTACAATATAGACTATGTAAACATGATTGTGAACACACCTGATGAATATTCATTGTCCATTCCTATGAAAAAATTCACAGTGGTCTAAGAAAAATAAAATTGATTTGCACATCTATTTACTCTAGTTCCTCTCCTGCTAAAATTTCTATCCAAAAGATATATATTAGGTTATATTTCAATAGTTATCACCTCTCTATGCTGTACCAACAACTAGGATTATTTGATAATTAAATGAGTTTTTGTATATGAAGGCTGTGGAATGGGGCATTGAAAAGTACTTGATACATATTTAGTATTTTTCAGTGTGCTTGTGATTAATACCATCATCAAAAACAAACAAACAAAACAAAACAAAAAAGACAGACCTGCAGAAAAGTAAAGAGTTCCAAGCTCAACTAGTTATAATATGCAAAAGTCTTGAAATTCTTCCTCCACTTTGTGTGTGTATTCTTAGCAATTACATATCACTGTGGCTTCTTTTTATCTGTTTTCTTACTTTCCTTGCCATTTGAATATACTATAATACTTTCTAGCTGTCTCTTGTGCTCCTGCTCTATGAAAGAACTTCCCAAGCATTTTCAAGACACTCTTGAGTCCAAATCCTAAACTTAGTGTTGATAATGGGTCTAAGCCTTTTGCATATTATTAGTAGGAGAGAATAAGAGAGAAGAGTAGGAGAGATTCAAGCTTTTTCCAAGAGTCACAACCTACTCCACACTAGACAGTGGTCTATTCTAAAGTGCATCTCTCTGGGTTAAAAAAGACACCAAAATCCCAATGCAGCAAAAACCTGCATATGAAATTCTCTGTGCCATTTTCTAATATTATAAAGTTGCTCAATTCCTTACCTTTTTAAAATTCACTTGTATCATGTATAGAATGAATAGAATAAATATGTCATGGAGATGTTTTAAAACTTGAAAGAAACCATGCTTGTAACATCCTTCTTGTATTATTTCTTGTGTATTGTTGCTACTTAAAATGCAATTAATACCACTACCAGGATATCATGTAATTAATATATCACATGGTAAAAGTGTTCAAAAATACAGAATTCTGGCATATTTCATTATTTTAAAAAGCGTGAGAACATAAGTAAACATATGATTATGCATACTATTTTTATTTTATTCTTTGTGCTGACCAATTTGGTAACTTTTAACTAAAAAAAAAACTTACTTTTCAATAATAGGAATTATGGAATCCCATTTGGAAACTACAGATGGTAGATTTAGAAAAATGTCAGTTTGTATTATACCACATTATGAAACCAAAATGCAGTAGAAAATAATAGGAAAGGCATGAATTCAATAAGACAGGGAAAGTCTAAAATAACCAGTAGCAGGGATCCAAAGCACTCATGGTCTCCTAAGTGATTATGGAAAGGTAAGTCCACATGTATTCCCAAACACTTTTGCAAGAGGACTCTGTCAACATCTGGACCTGAATTAGGCATTTTAATAAGAGTAGTTTAACTGAATAAAAGCTTACATGGAACAATGATCATTCTGCCAGGTATCAGTCTGAAACTCTGCCCTCTCTGAGAGTACTGGGATCATGAAGACCTAAGAGGAGAGAGGATGTTCAGGCACCAAACTTCATGAAAATCTCAGTTGTGAAAAACACAGTTTAAACAGACAAAATCAGATAAACAGAAAACACTTTGGTAAAGAGGATTATACAGTAAGTTGCTATTCATCAACAATGTTTATTAAGTAGGCTCTTTGAACAAGAATATGTGAAAAGAATATGGTGTATGTAATTGTCTTTTGCCGAAGAGCCATTACATTTTCTTCTATCACTGGCATCATTAAAACAAGAATTATATGGAAGTGCAATGCTCTTTATAGGTCCATCATATATTATAAGTCATCTATGGTATGTATCATATAGTTTATTTATAAATAGATCTATTGAGACTGCAGTATAGTCATAAACACCTATATTTATTCCAAAGTGTGAATCAAAACAGGTATTTTTAGAGGTGGAAAGGTACAATTCTTACCATTTATAAATAAGTGAGTTTTCCTTTCCTCTTCAAAACCAATAGTAAGATTACCTCTTGAAAAGTTTCCAAATAAGGAACAACTAGAAGAAACCGAACCAAAAAGGAAGAAAACACTCAATGGATAAGGAGAATATTAAAATTGTTAATGTTTATTCTGCAGCTTTGTATTGTCATCAGGACACTTTCATTCAACTTATTCAATCAACCCTCCCCACAGGTCAAAATGTTTCACTTTTACACAACAGTGGTTCCATTTGTTACATTCATAACAGTGTAAAAAGACAGAAATAAAGTAGTTACAGTCCTGTAAGTTCACTTTGCTTTCAGGAAGGGAACCATTTTTGTGGCTGCAGATAACTGGCCTAGTTTCAGATAACTGCTCTTCAGTTTTGACACAGCTGCCTTCATTTCTTTGTTCCTCAGAGTGTAGATAACTGGGTTTAAAATGGGAGGAAAGATGGCGTTAAACTCAGCAAGGACCTTGTAAACCTAATAACTGCTGAAGGGCCACAGGTAGATGAAGATGCAGGGACCAAAGACTGATGTGACCACAAGGATGTGGGTGGTCCACGGGATGCAGGCCTGTGCTATCCATGCTGGCGGAGGAGAAACTCACCATCAGCACCCCTAACCCACACTGTTTATCAGAAATAAGTAGACTGATGGCTAGTCCTGGTCTACATGTTTACACAGCCACATACTAGTGAGGGTAAAATATCCCTTAGTGAGGGAGCCCCTTGGATACCCTGAAATCAAAAACCTTTGCTTGGGGCAGGGGCCTGAGCCGAGCACCCACGTGCTTGCATGGAGAAGCTGGTCACCCATATGGCAGAGGAGGCATCGCGGACCCCTGGAGGCACATGGCCATGCTAGACTCTCCCGGCCTAGGTCACCCGCTCAGCTTCCTGCCCCAGGAGAGGAGACCGGCCTGCAGGGTCGAGTGGCAAGACCTGAGGGCATGAAGTGCTCAAGGGAGCAGAGATGACATGTTGGTATCAGTAGTCAAGCCGGCCTCAGCACGTGGTGAAGATGAAAGTCCAGGTGAAGTTGGGAGATGCACAATATTAAATGGCTGAATAGAGTAAACCAAGTTATCTTTCCAGGAATGACAAGTTCTACAAGGATGTGATGGAGGTTGGAGAGCTAGCAAAACGTGCCTGTTTCACTGATATTGTAGTACATGCAGTATGCTGTAGGGTGGATCCTTCACAGAAGCAGATGAGCCTTTATGTCGTGATGCTAAGGATGTCTGGCACCTTACCAGAGGCTAGGAATAGGAACTAAAATGTTAATTCATGTCTTAAACGTCTGTGAAAAAAATGGCACTTTTGACAGCATCTATCTACATGTCCAGACCAGCAATGAGTCAGCAATGGATTTCTACAGGAACTTGATTTTGAGATTATTGAGGCAAGGAAGAATTACTACAAGAAGATAGAACCTGCAGATGCTCATGTGCTACAGAAAAACCTCAAAGTCCCTTCTGGCCAGAATGCAGATGTGCAAAAAACAGATACCTGAACAAATCACAAATGAACTTTCTTGCACTTGTTTGTCACCAAATAAAAGAGAGGCCCATTGATTTTTCCCCTTTTTCTTTTAAAGCTTCCTCCATCGTTATCTTGTTTCTCTCTCTTTCTTCTCTATTTCCTTCCTTTTTCCCTAAAATTTTAATACTTTCAAGTACTTTAAACATTAATCATATTTGAATTGTTTTAGTTTTCTGACTTTTGTGAGGTGGTTTCATTGATGGAAGGAGAAGGTATAGATATGTTTAGTTTCATAGTTAAGATATATGGTCTCAAAGAACAGGATGTCAAATAATGTCAAAAGTTTAGCTAATTTTTTTCATGAACTGCTTTCACATTAAAGGGCAGAGCCTATAAAATATTGTATATTCAAAAGACAAAAGAAGCAACAACAATATCTTATTAGTAATTCATAGAGTTTATTTTATTTATTTATTTTATTTTAACATGTGTGGGCACCAGGAATTGAACCCTGGTCTCCAGCATGTCAGGCAGGCGAGAACTCTGTGAGCCACTGTGGCCCGCACAGTACTTGGGGTTTTTAATACTATTTGTGGAATACTAATCCCTAAACACTGCCTTCATTCCACCTTTAGTCCTTCTGAGTGCTGTCTCAGGAGCTGGACCATTACTATTATCCTTGTAAGAAATACTTAAGCTTTTGTTGTTTCCTTAGCAGCTTTTCCTCTCTTCCCTGCTGGTGGTTGAGGTAGATGGGGCAGTTTGGTGAGGTAGTGTTTATACTTCAGTCTCAGTGTTTGGGTTAAACTACTTTTTCCTGGTGGGTGGGCTGGTTGTTAGCAGCTTTATTTTTCCTGCTATTGATTGTTCCTAGTAGCATTAACTTTTAGAGTGTGGGCTGGTTAGATCAATTTATTTTAATAAATAACCCAGCTATAGACATGGCCTTTAACTGGCTGAAAGACATTTGTTGTGATTTACCTTTCTTCCTCCTGTCCTTTTCGTTCAGTGAACCCCAACAGTAGTTTTAGTCAGCATTGTTAAAAATGGAGTCTAGACCTTTGAAGGTTAAAGCCCTCTAATTAAATCTGAAGCAGATGTTTTCTCTTGGACTTTATTAAAAAGGACTTAAAGGGAAGTTTAGATGGACTTGTGATACAAAAAATTCATTTAACATCAGCTAATGCAGGTAGCTAAACCTGTGGCCACTGAGTATTTGACTATATAGGAAAGAATACCAGGACAGTATTTTTGAGAACATAGTTATGCTATTATTTATCTGTTGGAGAAGAGCCCAGATTTAATGTACTCTGTACCTGCAATGTTGAGTTTAAGGATTTAGGGAAGAGTGGAATTGTTAAATGTATTGCTTCTATCCTTGGAAAAGTAGAAGTCTAGAAGTGTTAATAATGCATGTGTCACTATGACCTACTCAACTAAAAGAACTGACTTATAAAATGGAATATTTTCTGGCACGTAGACAAGTGACTTTGATTGGTTGATATAATTTTGTATGATGGGAAACATCTGAAATGGTTTTGTCTTTTCTTCCCATAGTCCCTTCTCCAATATTTAAAATTTTTTACATTGTCAATACTGATGGCCCAGTACAATGTCCCATTAGATTTTATAACAGTGCACAGGGTTTGCATTTTCTCTCAGTTTACTTTAAAAGGAAAGTTGATTCATAACATTTATCCTATTTTGTAAAATTCTGTTATGAAAGCCTCATCTTTCCAAATATACTATTTACAAGGTGTTTATGTACATTTTATAATCCTAAATTTTTATTTGAGAATGTGAAAGTATAATAGACTTAAACAGTCTTATTGAGTGCCAAGAATAATACAGAAAAGGAACGTAGTTGATGAGTGAATATACAGGGTTCTAATTTTAAGATATTAAAAATCTCCAAAGACCATGCTATTTCTTGAGCATCAATTTCTTAAGCAGTCCAAATCTAGCTTAAAAGAAAGGTTTCATATGAAGCACCTTTAGCCTTCATGGATAAGCTTCAGCTCCCTCTGGCCAAGAGAAGGGTATTTGAGTTACAGAAGGCATTAGTGTGAAGAATTCACTCTTTGTAGACTTCAGATATCAAAATAGATTTTGATATTTAAATGAGTTTTCTGAGATGGCCCTGCATCTATTGTAATATATATAGTAATATATGGTATGTTACCATAACCATTTTGCCTGGACTATCTAATCAGTCCTATGGATGTATCCTTAAGTGTGGTTGTTGAAACCAAAATAGCTGCCTCATGACTAATTAAACACATGTTATTTAAGGAGGGAAAAAAATTAAATTCTGAAATGTGTAGGGTCCCTGTCATTATGGTTTCTCTTTTTCCATACTAGTCAGTAACTTAACCTAAATCATTAATATGTGTAAAAGGTTGATTTTCCTGCCTCAAACTTGTATTAAATAATTCCACCCACTTAAGAACGTAGATGCTGGACACCAAGTCATATGCCTATGAATCAGCAAATAATGAAGAGTGCCCTATGTTGAGTTGGTAATTTTAATATGTAATAATAATTAACCTTCTTGGAAGTAATACAGTAAATGATTCTATTAACTGGAAGATCACAGAATGTGGCCATATTACAGTAAAGATTTTACTGTGGGGTGAATAGGTAAAAATTATATTGTATGATAATTGATTTAGGTTCTAAAGCACAGAATCTGCAGATAAATCTATTCAATGTATAATTTGTCCAGATTTGTTTTCATTTGTGTGAGGAAATTCTGAAATATCTCCCAAAGCAGTGTACTTTCCAACTGAAAGTCCTCCAGAAATAGAAGTATTGGGGAATCATTGTGTTTGGTGGTGGAAGAGAAATGCTCCCTCAGTTTTTTGGATGAAATAACTCAAAAAATACCTAAATGGCTAAGTTTACTTGGTGCAGTTAAGAATTAAACTTGTCAATTTTAACATTTCTGTTACATCAGAAATAAACTTATGCGATGTTCTGCTGAATAAAAATAACTTTTTCTTGTTTCTTGGTGGTTAATTGCCCTGTGCCATTGAGGAAGGGCACAAACAACTGTGCTTGCAATTCTCAGACCTCGGACATGCTTTCTACACTCTCCTGTTTCAAACTTTTTTTTTAATTACTCTTATATTTAGTAAGCCTTACCTGAATCTTAGAATATATTGAATTTTCAAGCTCTTTTATTTGATTAAACTTATTTCATGTTTATCTACTTGTGTGTTCACTATTTTGTTTGATATCTATTTTCATCTCTAGAATTTATGTTCTGTGGCAGTGGTTGGGACACTCTGGCCTAATGGGAGAAATAGGGACCAAAGTCTGTTTTTGAATAGTCCAATTATTAAGAATCATTTCTCCACTTTCAATGAAACAAACAAACAAAAATCAAAACAACAACAGCAAAAGTGGGAAAATGTGCAGCAGAAACTCATAGAGCCTAAATATTAACTATCTGGAATTTAGAAAGGATTTGCGAATCCCTGCTTTATGTAAACAGGGATCTAGAGTGTTAAATACACAGATACATGGATGGCCCTAAGAACAATGCTTGTCATATAATAGATGCTCAGTGAAATATTAATGTGTAGGAATATGTGTGTATGTGATGGGAGAGTTTAAGAAGAGCAACTGTACTCCAAGGTTGTACTGCTTAAAAATTCAACAACTAAATATGGGAAGAGCACACTATTTGTGAGTCTGCCTGTTTCTCTCCTAGAGGGGAAAAATAAACCATATTGGATGAGAGAAATAGCACTTGTTTACATATCTTCACTGGCTCTTCTCTTACCTAATGTTCTGTCTACCAAGGTGAATGTTAGAATTCTAGTATATGGTTTCCTCCTTTCTCACTCACAGTAGAAAGTAGAGCCAGAGTACAGAGGTTCAAAATACCTTAGCTGGCCAGCCTGACTGGGCTTAATTTTCCATTGTGCCATCAAGGCTCTGAGACCATTGGCAAGTTGCTTCATCTCTTTGTGCTCCAATCTCAACATCGGCAAATAAGTGTGGTAATCATACCAGCCCTGAATAAACCTAAAAAAATAGAGGTTTTGAGAGGATTAAGTGAGTCATTGGTATATAAAGTAAGAACAGACATTGAAAAGTGTCTGTCTTATATAAAAAAGTACTATATAAGTGTTCTTGCATTTAATCATTAAAATAAAGTAAGACCCAAGGCAAAATAAAAATTTCTGAGGCTAACTTATTTCCACAACAATCACAAGCTCTTCAATTCTTCCTTCATTTTTTGTCTTTTCTTAATACTTGTGCATTACTGAGTTTTGTTTCTGATTTTCTTAATTTCTTTACCAAATGAATGTACAATAATATTTATTCCAGTTACCTGTCCTCCTGCTGTATGACTAATCTTACAGGAGTCTTAGGAGGCTCTTGAGTCTGAATCCTAGAATTCTTGCTGATAATGAGTCTGACTTTTCCATATTACTAGTAAGAGAGTGTGAGAGTCTAAGCAGAGAATCAAGTTTTATGCAAAGATCAGAACCTACTCTACACTAGGTAATAGTCCATTCTATAACTGTGTCCTTCTGGGACAAGATGCCAAAAATCCAAACACAACAAAAACCTGGACAAGAAAGACACACTGCCTTTTTCTAACCTTTGAAAATTTCTCAATTTCTTTAGCCTTTCTTAATCCTATTTCTTAATCTTATAATGCATAAAATGAGCAGAAAAAATATCTCAATGAGAAAAATTTCAAAGACCTAATGCACTAAAATCCTTACTACATGGCTCTTTGTGCTGTGTTAATTGAAATTAGCTAGTAACAAAGTAATAGATCATCTGTTTTATATACTACATTGGAAAAGTACAAAAGTATATAATTTGGGGATATTATATTATTACATAAATCTGAGTAGATACATATACCAAGACAGTAGTGCATTCTTGACTTTATGTTTTGAATCCTGAACAATATAACATCTTTCTTTCAGAAATAATTTTTTTGGAACTAAGATTATAGATTCCATTTGGGAAATTCTAGGCAGTGGGGTCTATAAAAGAGCCAGACAACATTATTCAGATTGGAATTAGAAAACAGCACAAAAATATATGAAAATCCTTGAATATGATGTGAGGGAATCATAAAATAATGTACAGTGGGATTCCAAAGTAATTTTAGCCTCAAACGTATTCTTGGAGGTGCAATCCCATTGTTATCACAAAGGTGTAACAATGGGGCTCTGCAATCAGTAGGGCCTACATTAGGCAATTTGACAATGATTTTAAATGAAAGTCCATATAGAAAAACATCCATTTTTACTGGGGTCATTATGAAAATCTACTTTTTAAAAAGAAGATAGAGACCTTGAATTCCTAGGTGGAGAGAAGATGTTTATGACAGGATTCAGGCACCAATCCTCATGAAAAGGCATGCTACTGAAGAATAATTCATCTCTAAAATCACCACATTTTTTTTAATTTTGTCTCTATCATCTGAAAATTGGGTTCAAAACAATGACTTATGAGAAATAGGAAGAGCTTTTTTCTTTTTTAACATTTATACATAAATGGAATTTTCTCATGATCTCTTAAGTAGATAATTCTATATCTTAAAAAGATGTTATTTTAAAAAATTGAAGTATGAAACAAAAACAAAGAAGTAAAGCACCCATGATAGAAAGAAGAGAGTTTTAAAATTGTTAACATGTGTTCTGTATTTTCATTTTCATAATTACTCTTTCATTCATGTTTCCCAATCAATCCTTCCCTTTCAGCAAACTGATATGCTTTAACCTCACAGAGATTCCATTTGTGACCACCAACAATGCTAATGTGGTGACAATGCACTAATTTAATTGATTTCTAAGGAAAGAATATTTCTAAAGGCTGCAGAAACCTGGCCAGGCTTCAAATACTTGCTCTTCAGTTTTGACATAGCTGACTTCACTTCTTTGTTTCTTAGAGTGTAGATAACTAGGTTTAAAATGGGAGTAAAAATGGTGTAGAACACTGCAAGGACCTTGTCAGCTGAATAACTACTGAAGGGCCATACATAGATGAAGATACATGGACCAAAATATAATATGACCACTGTGATGTGGGCGGTCAGCATGGAGTGAGCCTTTGCCATGCTGGTGGAGGAGTATTTCCTGACTGTGATAAGTATCACAGTGTAGGAATTGACCAGGAGGACAAAGGAACTCATAGAGAGAAAGCCACTATTTGCGACCACTACTAGGCTGATGACATATGTGTCTATGCAGGCCACCTTGGTCACTAGAGGGAGGTCACAGAAAAAACTATCCACTTGATTGGGACCACAGAAAGGAAGGTTCACAGTAAAGGCCAACTGGCTAAGAGTATGGAGGAGGCCAATACACCATTCAATGATGACCAACATAATACACACATGATGCCTCATGATCGTCATGTAGTGGAGAGGTTTGCAAATAGCAACATAGTGGTCATAGACCATGGATACAAGGAGCACCATCTCACCACCACCAAATAGGTGAAGGAAGAAAATCTGAGTCAGACAAGCCTCAAAATAAATAGTCTTACTCTTTACCAGAAAGTCAGCAATCATTTTGGGGGTAGCAAAGGAAGCTAGACACATATCTGTAAAAGAGAGGTTTCCAAGCAGAAAGTACATGGGGGTGTGAAGGCGGGCATCTGAGGTCACAGTGAGGATGATGAGAAAGTTTCCCAGCAGGATTCCAGTATAAATTAGTAAAAATATTACAAACAAGAAAGGTTGGAGCTCCTTATAACTAGAGAGTCCCAGCAATACAAATTCGATCACCATAGAATGATTTGTCTCATGCATTGAATTTGGGACTTCACTTACCTGTATAGGAGAGAAAAATATATCAATCAATGAACAGAACATAGGTTTAATTACCCAATTCTGCTCAAATATATATGCAGATTTTCAGGCATCTGTTACAACCACATGCCAATCAAAGTAAGACAAACAGTCTGTCTCATCATAGGAAAAAGAAATCAATTTCAGCCAGTTGGTTCATTCACAAAGATGACTACTACAAGTCAAAGCAACTAATTTACAAAGGAAAATCTACATCTGAAAAGTTAATTTGATATTACAGAAGTCCAGTCTCAGAATCTGCAGGAACAGAATGCCATTTTTCTTCAATAAATTAAATAAGAATTCCTAGCAAAAGGAAAAGTGTGCAACTGGTAACAGAATTAGAATTTCACAAATTAATTTGACTAAGGGGTGTCAGACTCAAGGAATTCATGTTATATTATTCTATTCAAATACCTGGCAAAAAGAGATCTGAAAAGTAGATATTCTTGAAGAGAGGAAAGGGACAAAAGGGGGCTTTAGAAAGTTTCTGAAGTACTGGTAATATTCAGTTTCTTTATTTAAGTTGATATTTGGCTTCTTGGTGGTGGCAAGAAGAAATGAGATTTCCTTTGCCTTTCTCTTCATGGGTATTAATGACCTATTCCTGTAAAACTTGAAGTACTTTTCTCATTGCTAGTAAGAATGATTTTGAAATTGACTTAAACAGACATCTCATTCCAGAACACAGCATTAATAGAAAGATAAATTTTACGTTTTGCATCCCAAACTATTAAGATTATCTTAATACCTGAAAATTCAATTTTATCTTTGAGTGTTTTTTTTTATCATATGCTATAGCATTTATGGATAGAAGGGAGGGAGTTTCAGCTTGCTTCTTTGTTTCAAAGGTCAGTATTGCCCCAACAACAAAAAATATGATACGTTTATTTGCTCTTCTGTCATTGACTAGCTTGGTGAATTTCGGCAAAGCTCTTTCAATCAAAACCTTTACTTTCAGAATTTAAGAGGAAGATATTGGGCAACAGAATCTGTAAGTTTCTTTCCAATATAAATCCAGTATTTTCTGTTCATTCTCTCTGAGGATTTTAAATGCCTAACTTTAGCATGGGCACTGAGAAATGCATTTAACATAAGGGAAGTTAGCTTTATACTTGCCAGCTGAAGACCATTTACAGATATCATAGTCCTTTGTTCATTTAGGGAAGATCATATGCCTTCATTTCTCACATCCCCAGGACCTTCTTTTCTAACTGAAGCAACAGAAATTCATCACTTAGTAACAGGACTATTTTTTGTTTAAACCAAGTAAAATTCCTTCGTGTGGGGGGAAAAAAGCTATATTAATAAATTATTATAAGGTAAAATCACTGCTGTATCTTCAGGTTGCTGTATGACATCAAGCAGTTCATTTAGCCTTTTAGGACTCTGTGTCCTCAAGAATAAAAATTTGAGTATAACATTGCTCTCTAAGAAGCATTTAAAAGAAACATTTGAATCACTTACTTAAAGATTCTAGGATGAGAGCTGTTTAATCAGTTGTAATGGCTAATTACTACACATGTAAAACATTTTTAATGATGATTTTCTCCAAGTCATATTTTGTATTTGTTCCTTGTAATTAAAAGTGCTGAAGATGGCATGATATTACTTATTTAGAAATGATTTTTCCATTCCTGGAAATTCTCCACAAAAGACAATTTTCTTATAATATCATAGAGTGAATTAATATATACATAGAGAAATGTGCTAGATGACTCTCACATCCCTCATATAAAGTAATTCTGTAAAATTCCCAATACTACAACAGTGAAATAGTGTTAATGGTACATAAACTGGAGTAGGTGCTAATGCAGTTTGCAGAGGCTATCAAACATTACGAGTTAAAAGTTAAGGTCTTCAGAATCTTTCCTTCATTCCCTTCTACCTCCAGCCTGCCTCCCGTCTTCTTACCTGTCAGTCACTGTAAATAAGAGGACCTGAAAATGCTTACTCCTTAAAATATGTTGATGAATTTCTTTCCTTAACCAAGATGAAATGGACAGAGTGGGACACATTATTTACAGTCAGAAAGGCTTGAAAAGTGGTTGACATTTTTCTGGGAAAAACACTGACCTGGTACTAAGATGAGTCATAAAGCAGGTTTATTTTTACCAGAAATAGGCTCAAGATGTTCATAGCCTGGATGAGCTCTCTTCCAGGAAGTGGTACAAGCCTGGGCACTGTATCCTAATGGAATCTCCATATATTAGGGGAGCACTGGAAAATCTCAGGAATCTAACAGAAGAAAGGAGGTTGAGCAAAAAGAAAGAGACAAATTAACACTGCAAACAAATGCACCTATTTCATATGTTGTTTTGAATTTAATATAGTGTTGCATCATTGCTTTTGTTTCTAAGAAATCAAATTAAGAAAGTTATTTGCAATCACAATAACTAGCAAAGACCTCTAGAAATTGAAACTAATCCTACCTCACTAAGGGCCACATGAAAGGGTCCAATCCCTGCTTTCCATCCTACCAGTATATATTTGTCATGTGCTACTTTCAAATTTAACCTCCAGAAATATAAATGACAATCTTTAAGGAATTAAATCATTGACCTCAAGGGAGAGTTCAACAATCTCAGCTCTACAATAGGCTGCACAAAATGAATAATCTCCAATCAGTGGATCATGGGGTGGGGACACAGGCTAACAGTAACTGTCTAGTAGAGAAATCTGCTAAACACAACCCGAGTCAGAATCACATATTTATGAGCTGTAGTTTAATAATGGGATCATTTATAACTATTTAAGGAAATAGAGGTTATTCAATAAATGAATGTGGTAGAAAAACTATTTTATTTGTACAGAAGTCCTTCAAGCAAATGAATTTAAGTTAAAGCAAAATTTTAAGAAACTATAACTAAATATCAGGAAAATGGAAGAGTAGACACACCTGGCAAATGCCAACTCACAGAAATTTCAAAGAAAAAGGATAAGCAGAATCTCTTAGAAACAATTTTTGCAAAATAATGAACAACAGTCAACTCTAAAAAATAGCCGTGTAAGCACTCTAATAAAAATGTGTAAAAATTAGGACTAATAAGAAAAAATAATATTTAAACAATGTGAGTAAAAAATATTGACCTAATTAATTCATTGCAAAGAAATAATATTTTTGTATTTTTCCCAATAGCTTGAGCACAAAGTTGGAATTTGCATTTGGAGCCATTCTGAAAATCATTTTCTTCAATAGATTAGTTAAATTTATGTATATTTATTTATAAAACTGATATTTCTTTTTAATTTATGCAGTTCTTCTATGCTATATGTATGTCATATAGCATTAGTTATACAGCATTTA
Source organism: Tamandua tetradactyla (assembly GCF_023851605.1). Lineage (NCBI taxonomy): Eukaryota > Metazoa > Chordata > Mammalia > Pilosa > Myrmecophagidae > Tamandua > Tamandua tetradactyla. The sequence continues at coordinate 38,233,125 of NC_135340.1, forward strand.
TTGCATGTGTGTCTGTTTCTTCTGCTTTTTAGTTTTTTATTTCTCTTGGCATTTATAATTTTAGGTTTTTGTTCTCATAATTATCTACATTAGTCACTTTTGTCACACTTAGGGCTCTACAATTTAGTTATTTTAAAATGAAGACTTCCTACCCTATACTTTATGTGTTGTAATCAATTAGCTTTATCTGCTTTCATTTCTTTACGCTTTGCCCTTTTATCTCTGTATGCTGTCCACTGATTTAATATCACTTTATGTGTTTTATCAGAAGTAAACTCACACAGGATTCTTTCAACGTTTCTCTTCCTTTAGACTTAATTTTACCATTTTGTATATTACTTCATATCACTAGAGAAATGTTTCCTTGGCTCAAATTTTATTTAAAATATCATAACATTTGTAAGCTAACATTTGATAGCTTACAAGAATTCATTGCCTTATTGTACTTTATTACACTTTCATAGATACTAGGTCTTTTACAAATAAAGGTTTGTGACAACAATGTTTTAGCTCAAGCAAGTCTGTTCGTACCACTTTTCTGAAAGCTTGTGCCCACTTTGTGTCTCTATGTCATATTTTAATTGGTTGTACACATTGTCTTTTTAGAAATAATGCCATTGCACACTTAATAGACTATAGTGTAAATGCGACGTTATAAGCACTGGGAAACCAAACAATTCACATGACTCACTTTATTGCAACATTCTTTTTATTACAGAGGTTTGGAATCAAAACTTCAGTACCTATGTGGTATTACTTTATAACTCTCTCTTTAAAGTCAAATGCTTATGATATATCACTGATGTGGCTATTTAGGGAAACCTTTTTCAAGTCAAAATCCAACCCTTTCAAAAGGTAGATATACTCATTTTTTTGATTCCTACAAATTTTCTTACTTTATAATTTTAAATATTTCTGTATCATTGTTTTTCATATTCACCTCCTTTATTCCAGAGACAACTATATGTATTTTGGATATCTTCATCTGATTCTAAAGTCATCAATTTTTTCCAATTCTTTTATAGTTTTTAGTATTCTGAGTCTAATAATTTTATTTCTTAAATCTTTTGTTTGCTGATGCTTGATCCATGTGAGATACATATCAGCTTATTTTTCTTCTTTTATTATCATTATATGAATGTTGAGTAACTTTCAATGTTTATTAGAATGTTTGTGTACTTTTCCTATCAGCAAAAGAACTTTATTCCATAAACTAGTGAAGAGTTTTGAGGTGTAACCATGTTTTACCTTGTGAACACTGTCTTACTTTGACAGACTCTTATAACATATATATATAGAGAGAGACACACAATGATTTGGATTGAACAAGGGAAATTTATTGGTTTATAATTAATGAAGCTAGAAGTCCAAATCAAGACATTGGCTAGAAAGTTTTCTTCTTCCTGAGTTGGTAATGTTCTGGCTGGCAGGCAATCTTTGGTTTCTTTGACTTTCCTGTCACATGGCAATGCCTTCTCTATTCTATTCCCAGTTTAATTGATATCTGGCTACCAGCTCTTGCCTATGGCTTTCTCTCATACTTTATTTGAATTTCTACTGCTTGTAAAGGATTCCAGTAATTCAGATTAAGTCCTGCCCTCCTTCATTGGAGTCACATTCTCACAAGCACGTGGCTTAAGATTAAGCATCTCCTAAACTGTAGTATATATGTATGCATAGCTTTAAGCCACTACATTTATGATAATTTGTTACAGCACCAGTAAGAATCAAATACAACAGTACATCCAATATCAATGAAAAAAGTTTAATTCATGGGAATTCTAAGAGTTTTTCTTAAAGTAGGATTTCCTCCAAAAGGATCTGCTTTTTCAAGAAGTCAGAGTTGCAACCCTAGGACTAGAAGTGAATTCTCCGTGAACTCTCTGAGGTAATCTTGTCATCTGGAGTTCCAAGGTTAACCTAAAGCTTTCCTTCATGCTTAAACTTTTTATTTTTTTGCTAATAACTACACATTTTAAAGCTAGCTCAATTTGTTCTTTAGAGCTCACTTTTTTTACAACCTCTCCTGATCCAGTTTCCTAGACTATATAAATATTTTTAAATTTTTATTTATTTGTATGTTTTCATTTTGTGTTTCTGAGAGGTATGTTTAGAGAGATATTTTTTATAGCACACATTCGTAATAATTTTTTTCATTGAAGATGAATATGCTTTTGGTAGAATGAAGATTTTCTGGATTTTTAGCCTGTAGAAGTGAAAATCATATTCAAGGTCTCTTTAAATAAAAAAAAACTGTTATCTTATCTTAATTATCTATGGTATCTTGTTCTTAGATGCTTCAATCTTCATCTTCGTTTATTTAGAACATCACTCACAGTACTCTAATTTAACAAACATTCTTTATCTTTCTGGAGTACTCTAGATTCCTATCCTAATGATGTTTGTTTTGACTGTTCTTTGCCTTTGAGCTTCCTGTGATTCATTCTTTCACTTCATCAGATATCTGCTCAAAATTCACTTCCTCAGAGAGACCTTCCTCATAAACTTATGTAAAATAGCAGTCCCTAGGCTTTTTCTCCTTTCCTGACTTTATTTTAGTTCTAGTTCTTGCTATGTAATGTGCTATTTACTTGTGTGAACAGAAAATGTTGGTCTGCAGGTGGTCTGTGGTAGCTCAGTGCTTATTTTCAGGGATGTGTGGGACTCTGGTACTGACTTCTGGCCAAGAGGAGAATAGAATAGTCACCAGTTATTTATGATGTGCTGTTTCAAGTAAATCCAGCTGGTAGGCACACTTAACCATGTGGTCTACTTGTTCAAGAGAAATATGTACATTGATGGTTTGCCCTGATTTACTAGGTTACACAACCAAGTAAGTACTAGCAAGGTACAAATGATTCCACAGTAAAGGATTTTCATGGCTCTTATTGGAGATTGAATCATTTAACATGCAAAAGGCGGTATTTACTAGTAAATGCATTCCTATGGCTTTGAACACTTTTGTAAATAAGACCTGGTCAGCATGTTATTATTATTTAAATGGTGGCCAAATTGAATCTGAGTATCTTAATCTGAATGAATGTAGGCCTTATAGAAATGAATTTCAGTCTCAGTTAAGCATCAGCAGCCAGAAATCTGTATAAATCAAGGACTGGGAGAGGTCAGAAGTCAGAAAATGCCAGAGTGGAGACTGAGAACTGTGAGCTGGAGGACCGTCAGCAGTTGAGGTCTTTGACACTGAGAAAAGCATGACCTTGGTGACATCCTGATCTGCAACTTCACTACAAAGACTGAACTATAAATTCTAGGTTTTTAAACCAACCCAATATGTGATATTCATCATATCAGCTCTAGCAAACTAAGACAGCTACCCAGAGTCCAAGATGTGGTGAATAATCTGGGTGGATCCCAATTACAGGCCATTGAGAAAAGTCACTGGGATCTGTGCATGGAAATTGCTGACTATAACGTGTAACTTATACTTTCCCTTGAAGTTTCTTTCACTCATATTTTATTTATTTAAATTAAACCCTTATGCAAATCTCAAAAGTCTTTCAATTATTCAACTATGTATAACTGACATAATTGTGTAATGTTTAATTATTTGTTCCTTTGCTGGCTTGTTTTCTTTTGCATTCCCAAACAAAATTATTGGCTACAGCAGGAACTGGCATACTGTGATTCCATAGGCCAAATCCTGCACATACTCTATTTTCATATGGCACACAGAATAAAATATTTTTTACACTACTTGATGGTCATTAAAATACAGTAAGAAGAATTTGCATCAAAACCATATGTGGATCACAGAGTGTAAAGATTAACTATCTGGCAATTCCAGAAAAATATTTCCCGCTCACTGCTCTCTGTGAACAAATTTTGTTTGCTAATTTCATAGATGCATAGATAGCCTTAAGTATAATGCTTGACATATGATATGTACTCAATAAAATTTCAAGATGCTTGAGCATGTGTTTTGTGCACTGGATGAGAATCAGAATGAAATCAACTTCATTCAGAAGTCATGTAGATTAAACACGGATGGTGTAAACATGATTGTGACCACATCTTATGGATATCCATTGCCTGTTTCCATGAAAAATCTGACAGTGGAGTAAGTAAAATAAAATTTGTTTGCACATCTAAAATGGTTCCACTCCTGCTACTTCTATCCACAAAAATACATGTTAGGCTATACTTCAGTAGTTACATGTTTCCTAAGACTCACACTACAAAAAAGTAGAGGCAGAAAAGAATATTGGTTGGTAATACCCTTGGCCACCAGATTGCCTGTGGTCACATTCTTGATCTGTTGCCACTTGCTATGTGACCTTTGTAAAGTTACTTCATCTCTCTGTGCTCCAACAACTAGGATTGTTCAGATAATTAAATGGATTATTATACATGAGGACTATATAATGCATATTGAAAAGTACCTGGCACATATTTAGTATTTTTAAGTGTGCTTATAATTAATACTGTCATCAAAGAAAACAGGCCCACAGAAAAGTAAAGAGTTCTAAGGCTAACACAAGTCTTGAAATTCTTCGTCCATTTTGTGTTTGTGTTCTTAGCAACTCATATTACTGTAGCTTTATATCAGTTTTTCTTTCTTTCCTTGACATTTGAATATGGTTTCTAGCTGTGACCTGTGCTCCTGCTCTTTAAAACATTTCCAAGGATTTTAGAGACTCTCTGGGGTCCAAATCCTAAACTTGCTGCTGATGGATCTAATCCTTTTGCATATTATTAATAAGAGAGAGTGTGGGAGAAGCTTAGCAGGGAATCAAGTTTTCTGCAAGGGTGTCAACCTACTGCACACTGGGCAGTAGAGCATTCTAAAAGTGGGTCTCTCTGGGCCAAAAAGACACGAAAAATCCAATGCAGCAAAACCTGCATATGAAATACTCTGTGTCATTTTGTAATATTATCAAATTCCTCAATTCTTTAAAATTTCTTAAAATTATTTATATCATGTGTAAAATGAGTAGAATAAATGTCATGGAAATGTACTAAAACTTGAAAGCAATCATGCGTGTAAAATTCTTGAATTATTACTTCTTGCATATTATTATTAATTTACTTATAATTAATGCTTCAGCCATAATATTATATCATTTAACTAATATATCACATGGTAAAAGTGTTCAAAAATACCAAATTTGGGGAAATTTGCATTATTTTATAAGGTCTGAGTACATAAATATACTTAGATGATTACACATTATTTTTACTTTACACATCGTGCTGATCAATTTTATATCTTTTAACTCAGAATTTTTCTTTTTAATCACAGGAGTTATAGAAACCCATTTGGAGACTCAAAAGCCTGAAGTTAAAAAAAAAGTGTGGAGTCTAAAAGTGAAACAGTTTGCATTATACCACGTTATCAAACAAAACAACAGAAAAATATGGGAAAAGGCATGAATTCAATAAAGAAGTGAAAGTCTAAAACAACCTGTCATAGGTAGCCTTAAGAAATCAGGAACTGATATGGAAGGGTAATTTCATGCCTATTCCAAAAGCTCTTGCAAGAAGGCTCTGTCATCACCTGGGCCTGAATTAAGCATTTTAATAATAGCATTTAAAAAAAAATAATAGTATTCTAACTGAATAAAAGCTTATATAGAAAAATGAGCATTCTGTCAGGTATCAATCTGAAACCCTAACCTCTCTGAGAGTATAAGGATCATGAAGATGTAAGAGGGGAGAGGAAATTTTACTCTAGGGTTCAGGCAACAAACATGAAAATCTCAATTATGAAAACCCATTTATTTTATTATGTTCAAACAAAAATATACATAAATTTGAAACGTCTTTGTAAAGTGGATTCTGCAATAAGTTGCTATCCATACACAATATTTATTAAGTAGGCCCTTTGAACAAGAATATGTGAAAAGTATAGGATGAATGCAAATTACTTTTGCTGAAGAATATGTGAAAAGAATATGATGAATGTAAACATCTTTTCCTCTATTACTGACACCATTAAAACCAGAATTACTTTCAAGTGCCTTCAGTTACAAACACAATGCTCATGGGTACTTATATATGTCCATCAGAGATCACACATCACCTATGATACATATCACGTATGTTTTATATATATATATAAAATCAATGCAGTATAGAGATAAATATTTTCATTCAAAAGTGCGAATCTCAATAGTTGTTTTTTATTGTGATGCAAACATTCAATTTCTTTACTGTTTATGAATAAAAGAATTTTCCTATTGTCTTCAAAGACAATAGAAATCTTACCTCTTAAACAGTTTCCAAGGGAAGAATAACTAGAAGGAACAGAACCAAAAAAGGGAGAAAACACTCAATGGGTTAGGAGAATATTAAAATTGCTAACGTTTATTCTCTGGCATTTTATTGTTATCATGACCCTTCGTTCAAGTTATTCAGTCAAACCTTCCCACATGACAGTGGTTCCATTTGTGACTGTGTAAAAAGACAGAACTAAAGTAGTTAGGGTCCTATAAGTTCACTTTGCTTCCAGGAAAAGAGCAATTCTTATGGCTGCAGATACCTGGCCAGGTTTCAAATACCTGCTCTTCAGTTTTGACATAGCTGCCTTCATCTCTTTGTTCCTTAGAGTATAGATGGCTGGGTTTAAAATGGGAGTAAAAATTGTGTAGAACACTGCAAGGACCTTGTCAACTGAATAACCACTGAAGGGCCACACGTAGATGAAGATGCATGGACCAAAGAATAATATGACCACTGTGATATGGGCAGTCAGTGTGGAGCGAGCCTTTGCCATGCTGGCAGAGGAGCGTTTCCTGACTGTGGTAAGAATCACAGTGTAGGAGATGACCAGGAGGACAAAATAACTCATGGAAAGAAAACCACTGTCTGCAACTATTAGTAGGCTGATGACATAAGTGTCTCTGCAGGCCAGCTTGGTCACTAGAGGGAGGTCACAGAAAAAACTATCCACCTGATTGGGACCACAGAAAGGTAGGTTCACAGTAAAGGCCAACTGGCTAAGAGTATGGATGAGGCCAACACCCCATGGGATGAGGACCAACATAATACACACATGACAGCTCATGATCGTCATGTAGTGGAGAGGTTTGAAAATAGCAACATAGCGGTCATAGGCCATGGATACAAGGAACACCATTTCACCACCAGCAAAGAGGTGGATAAAAAAAACCTGGGCTATGCAGGCTTCAAAAGAAATAGTCTTGTGCTCTACCAGAAAATCTGAAATAATTTTTGGGGTAGCAAAGGAGGCAACACATATGTCTATAAAAGAGAGGTTTGCAAGCAGAAAGTACATTGGTGTATGAAGGCGAGCATCTGAGGTCACAGTGAGGATGATGAGAAAGCTACCCAGCAGGATTCCCATGTAAAGGAGTAAAAATATGATGAACAGGATAGGTTGGAGCTCCTTAAAGCTAGCGAGTCCCAGCAACACAAATTCGGTCACCCGAGAAAGATTTGAATCAATCATCATCATTAGAAGGGATTTATTTTCAGCTACCTGCATAAAGCACCAACAGAGATACATCAATTTTCTGAACTTGTTTGATTTCCCAATTCCACTGCGGTCCTTAGAATTCTAGTTTCTGCTCATATCTATATCTGTATTTTCAGGCATTCTTAAGATTTTAGAGGTAACACCTAGTCATTCACAATGAAGCAAATAGAGCCAGAAGCAAACACTGATCCAAAACACTTCAAGAAAAGCAGGGATTTGGTCATGCATTAGTGGGGAGGATTTCAACCAACTGGTCATTCCGTTACCTGAAGCTAAAAAATTGAATCAACTACTTATAAATGAAAATTCATATTGAAAGTGTATTGAAATCTATTCTCACAATCTATAGACATGCAACTTGTCATTTTTTGTTGTTGTTGTTCACTAAGTCAAACAAGAATTCGTAATCAAAGAAAAATTGTGCATGCTACCAGAGAGGAACAAAATTTCTCAAAATTAATGTTGAGTAAAAGATTTTAAACACAAAAAAGGACATGCAGTGTGATTCTCTTTCAATAAAAATTCCAAGTCAAGTAAAATTAATCTTTGCTATAAGAAAACAGTTTGTTATCTTTGCAGGAAGGAAAGGGACAGGAGGGAGTCATGGAAGGGATCTTCTGGAGTGATAGACATGTCCTGGTGCTTGAGGCAGTTGATGGTTTTAATTGGCTTCATAGGAGATCCAGAAAAAAAGGAACCTTCTTTTCTTTTCCCTCCTGTTCTTAAGGTCTCCTCTTATGATAAATTTGAAGTTATTTTCTTATTGCTCATAAGACAGTGGGACAACTGGTTTCTTCAAAAATTATCTCCTCCAGAACTCAGTATTAACAGATAATTTCACATTTTATTTTCCAAAGAATTGAGATTTTTCTTCATAGATGAGCATTTAATTGCATCTTTGAGGGTTTTCTTTCTTACACAAAAGGGTTTATGGGCATAACAGGAAGTACTTTTGCCCACTTCTTAGCTCCAAAGTAAAATCTTGTCTGAGGAATAAAATAATAGGTATGATCTTTCCCCCTTTTGTCACAGACTAGCTTGGGGAGCTTGGGCAATGCTCTCAAATCAAGACCTCCATTTTGTAGAATGTAAGATGAAAGTGTCGAGCAATAGAAATTCTAAGTTTCTTCCCAATATAAGCCACTTATTTTTTGCTGATTCCCTATACAGGTTTTAAATGTCTACTTTACCCTGAGCAACCAGCTAGGTACCCTTGATAAAGAAATTAGTGTTCTAACTTGCAAACTGAAGATCATTTAATAATATCTTAACCTTTTGCTCAATTAGATAGATAATGTATCCTTATTTCCCTTCAACCCCTGCACAAATCGATCTAGGCCAAGTAAGAGTAGCTTTTTCATGTAATAAAAGAATTGTCTTTCTATGCCAATAAATGTTTCCCTCCTTCTCAAGGATGTGATATGCAATATCATTTTAGTTGCATCAAACATTTTGCAATGTGTTAACATAAGGGATTTTGCCAAAAAAGTGACAAGATTCCCAAGGTAAGAATTTTATATGGAGAGCATTTTTTCTATAATTATAAGCATAGCAATGTTTATTTTCCATTATTTTAAATTACAGACTTTAAAATAGGCTGAAGTCCATATTCAAGAATAAGGTCCAAATACATCATAGCCCATAGAGAGAATGTTAGCCTGGGATTTAGGAAACTTTGGCTCTACTTCTCCATATCACTAAATAGCTTTATAAAATTTAGGCAAATCACATACCCTCTGAAGCAGTCAGTTTTTGTTAAAAAAAATTGTCTTTTCTGAATACTAATATTCTATGTCCCTTTTACTTTTGAAAACATGCTCCAAAAGGAGCAAGCCAATTGAATGTTAAGAACAGTGAAATTGGTTGCATTGATGAAAAGAGTATAAGCAATTAAGTGAATAAAATAAGTCTGATTTTAGTAAAGAAATTGAGGCATCATTCATTCTTAAGTGTCAAGCAGCTGTACAACAGTTAACAGACAAGATGGGCTCAGAACCTGAGCAGATTAAAGGCAATAGTAGAGGATGATAGCCCATCTCTGCTCTCTCCCATGCCTTATGCTATCTCCACCTATAAAAAGAAACAATTTTTCAAAATCCATTCAATAAGGGCCAAAGTTAGAAAACCAAAGACTTTTCAGACTTCACTGTAGCTGGTTATGCTCACTGGAGAGAAAGAGAGAAAGGAGAGAGAGAGAGAGAGAGAGAGAGAGAGAGAGAGAGAGAGAGAGAAGAAATCTTGAAATTTTATATTATGTTACATATTGTGCACATTGTCTTATCTCAGGAAAAAAATGTGAGATTTCTGAAAATGTTGTAATTAATTTCTTAATGTCTTAATACAACTTCTATCTTCCCAAAATCTAATGTATAATAAAGTTGATAATTTTCATCTTTCAAAATAAAGAAAACAACTACAAAGTCATCTTCACACTAACTTTCCAACAATCAATTAAAAAGTGTTATGGACCAGACTGTTGTATTTTTTCTTTTTATTAATTAAGGTAGGCACACTCTAGTAAAAAGGAATAATATTCTTCTACATACCAGCTTTGAAAATAGAGCTAGACTATCCCCAACACTATTTTCATGGTTAAAATCCTAAATTCAGTAGCAGCTGTGTAATGGGAGCATGTAGAGTTTAAATATTTACACTCACTTCCTTGGATGTATGTGCTCAGAACATTGAGCAGTTTTTTGTATTAATGAATCATTTACTCTTTCATTGTTACTGAATTTATGACAAAAATGCTTTCAAATCACAAAATGCATCCAAAGAGAATGTCTTCTCCTGATTTAAAATAAAATTTAATTTTTAAAAATTGAATCTTACTAATGCCTACCTCTAAAATGTGTCAGTAGAACTCTGAAATTCTAAGCATAGATAATTTTATTGTACTTTTTAACATTTTAATGCTCAACTTGCTATAATCCTAGAAGCAAAAAGAATTAAAGGACAACATGTTGACCATTAATCTACTTCATATAGCTAATCCTCTCTTCATTCCAGTCAAATTTCCAGAGTAGAAATATTTGTTTAGCAAATGGCCAAAATCTCTGAATGAACATGTAAGGCACGTGCAATGATTATAACATACTTCCTTTGTCTTATCATGTTCTTATCGTATAGCAATATGGGATGCCCCTAAACCAGGGAAGCATGGGAATCCAAGGAAAAGAGGAGAGCAGAACAGGTATTTACCTCTTCCAGACGGAGTGTCCAATTTAAGTAAAACAAAAACTGACCCCCCCTCACTTCCTTCTAGTTATCACATTTACAACCAGAAGACAGTTCAATCACTAGTTCTCTATTCCAATCAAATGTGTTCAAAATTCATTTGCAATACTTACACATTGTAGTAATTTCCCTCAGACCTCATTTTCTCTAACATTTCTAAACTTCCCCTTTTCACCTGTGAGTTTTCATACTGAAAATGCTTGTAATATACTCTTGATGTAATTAATGCATATTAATCTAGTCCCCTGTACTAAACTCAGTTAATGTAATCTCCTCATGTTCTGTCCTGGGGTAGTGTGGACTCTGTTCCTCTTGCTCTTGACCACACAATTGCAATATCTCAAGTTAAGACAATATAAAGCCAAAGTTTTTTATCCTAATGCCAGGGCACTGGCCTCATTATGGGAGTATGAAGTCACCTGCTGTGGGAGTAATTATGTTTTACGCATATTTTTTCCTAGGGACAGATTAATAAAAACAACTTTTTACCAAATAGTCAGTATGGCTGAATATAAAAGTTACTTGATTTCATTTGAACTCCCAGTCAGCTAATAATTTTTTTAGTTCCCAACTTTCGGGCAATAAAACAATCACACGATCTTACAAATGATCACCTAGTTTCAGGTGGTTTCTTCCAATCAGAAAGAGCCCACTACTTCCCAAGGCAATTTGATCTATTTTTAGTGTGCTCAAATGTTTTTACAATCTCCTGCTCAAAGAAAATTTAAACACTGTTAAATATGATAGTTATTCAAATATTTGAAGATACTCTCATTTTTTTCTCCCTGTAAAGCCTTCTATTTCTAAGGGGGAAAAATCAGTTATTTGTTCAACTAGATTTATAAAATATGTTTTCTAGGCGCCAAATGATAGACTATCTCCAGAGGTTCTGATATATATTTTATGGATCATCTTTAAAGGAATTGAGGGTGAGATTCTGTAACACTCAGCAAACTCAGCTCTCTCTATATATTTATAAACACAGGATACATGCACAATGGTGTTCTCTGCAGCACTGTTAGAGAGAGAAAGGATAGTGGAAGCAACCTAAGTGTCTTTTAATTAGAAAAAGGAGAAATGAATTATAATATTTTATTGCAACATAAGACTACACAGTGATTAAAATTAATAAATGGTATTTTATGTGAGAACCTGACAAGATGAACAGTAAATTTTTAAAATGGCAGAATTATTGTGATCACATAATGTAACAACCTATAAATACAGGGAGCCCAGAATAAGAAAGAGGTCCTTTAATCCTGTATAGTTTAATGTAATGCCGGGATACATCCTAGAGTATATTAAGCAGATAATCAAAAAGTATTGGTAAAGTCCCTTGAGGAATGGGAGAAAAAATATGGAACTATTAAACTTTACTGTCAGGAAAACCCCTGATACTGTGTCAAATTTAGAGACATCCAAATCAATAGGCTATGCCCTTGATCTTGAGGCTTACTCTTGTGAAGCTTATGTATGTAGCAGAGAAGTTTAGACTACCTATAAGAATGACTAAGAGTTACTTCTGGAGGACCTCTTTGTTGCCCATATGTGGCCTCACTCTGTCTAAGCCCAGCTATGCAAGTGAAATAATTGCCCTCCCCACTACATGGGACATGACATCCAGGGGTAAAAGTTTCCCTGGCAGGATGACTCCCATGGATGAGTTTGGCCCTGACACCATGGGATCAACAATTCCATCCTGACCAAAAGGGCAGAAAGAAGTGTAACTAATAAATTATCAGTGGCAGAGAGAGCTCAAATAAAGTTGAGAGGTTACCATAGAGGTTGTGCTTATGCAAGCTTCAGTCAGACATGGTTACCTCTCATGGACCAACCAGGATCCCCAACCAGGACCATTACAGCCAGCCCTAAAGAACACCTAGAGCAATATATAAGATTCCACAAGGGTTCCATATACTAGAGCAACTTTCCAGAAACCTACAGCCTCTAGAAGTGTCCTTGGACCAGATAAGTCCTGAAACTTAGAGAGTCAAGCCTCTCCAGAACATCAGATAATTCCATCTCTCTACCTCATATTATTGATGGACCCTTCATCATGAAAACATTAGAATGGCCATAGCCCAAATACCCCTAAAGATAGGGATAGAAAGACCAAAGGTAATGGTGGAGTTATACAGAGAAGATAACAAATCACAGAATACAGAGAAGGTTAACAAATGAATATGAATGCTGAATCTTTAAATTAATGCTTCTTTTGGTCTCCAGTATCTTGGAGCAGCTAGAAGTAAAAACCTAAAATTGTGGAATTATAACCCATGTCAAACTCTGAAATATGTTCTACAACTAATTGTGGCTCTGTGCTTTGAAATTTACTGCTTTTTTGTATGTACGCTATTTTTCACAAAACACAAGAAAGAAAAAAGCAATTGTGGTGACTTTTTAAAAAATATTTTCTAAATATTTAAAATAATATTTAAATAAAAGAATTTAAAAAAATATTTAAGCCCTCTACCCTCCTATATTCTGGAGCAGCTAGAAGGAAAAACTTGAGAGGATCGTATAGTAGCCCACGACATACTCTGGAATCTGTTCTGTAACTACATGTTGAAGAGTGCTTTGAAAACTCTTGCTTTTTTATTTCTTTGCTTTCTATATATGTTACACTATACAATAAAAAAGTTTAAAAAAAGAATTATTGCAATCACATTTTCACAAACCAAATAAAAATATGTATATATCTTTATGAAATAAAAGTTTAAAAACACCCAGGGGTAGAATACATACCAAATTTAAACAGTATTGAAAGGCAGATAAGGGAATAGATCAAGAAATAAATGAAACGGACTTCACCTGCATCAGTATTTGTAGTATTACAAATTTGCAATATTTGTAAAGGTTTGAAGCAACTATGGTAAAAATGACAACATTTCCTATATGTGGGGGTAAATGCAGGAAACTAATTTAAAAATTTTCACTTATGCTTTTCTTTATGTCCTAAACATTTTGCCCTAAAATAGAACTTTATACTATTCTGTATGGTATAGGGCTTATAGACACCTATCTGTATGCATTTGCTAAAACTCATAGAAGCTGTTTTTTTTAACTCATAAAAAATTTAACTTGGGCGGGCCGCGGTGGCTCAGCGGGCAAAGTGCTTGCCTGCCATGCCGGAGGACCTCGGTTCGATTCCCGGCCCCAGCCCATGTAAAAAAACAAACAAACAAACAAAATACAATAAAACAAGAAAATGTTTAAAGATGTTTCCCTTTCTTCCTCCCTTCCTTCCTTCCATCCTTCCTTCCTTCTCTCTGTCTTTCCTTCCCTTCCTTCCTTCTCTGTCTTTCCTTCCTTTCAAAAAAAAAAATAAATAAAATAAAAAATTTAACTCATGAGATTTAACTTTAATATTTGCAAATGTAACAAACAATGAACAAGCAGACAAGAAAAACATCAACTAGTTTTGATATATCCCGGGATGGAGTGAAGGTGATGGCAGTTACAGATAAATGAGAAAGGAAAGCTAGGATGATTCCTTTAATACTGGATTAGAGTTGCAGACATCAATATAAACTCATGTTTAGCTTAATATAGATATAGAATCAATTATAGATGTGTGTATACGTGTGTTAGTATCCATACATATATTGCCTTGCTCTGTCTGCTGAGAGGGCTGTTGTTTTCTGCTGATTTAGCAGCGGGGTTCAACCTGAAAGAACATATAGGGAAAAACCCTAGCATTGATTGACCCTCAACAACCCTATAAATGGGACTAATTGAAATTCTAAGGAAAGGGGAATTAAACATGAGGGTGGTCAGTCCAATACCATTTATTATGGTAATGAATGTTCAGAGAGCTGTAACTACCTTGCAATGGACAGCAAGATTGCAAAAAGTTCACTCAAGTATGTCCATATCCTTGACTTCTTTATAGGCTGTATCTGGTTGAAAAATGATGGTAGCTAAGTGCCAGGAGATAATCTGCAAGTACTAAGAAAACATCCTGGTATGTGTACTTTTTACAAAAGAAGATGGGTTCAGAGTAGGCTGTGCTCAAGGTTATTACAATCAAAGCTCACATGTTCCCAGGATGATTTGGGAGGGGATGTCAAAGTAGGAGGACAGGTGTGGCATCAAACCTCAGTCAGGTAGGAAATGCTGTATGCATCAAGCAAGGTCCTAGGAGCAATGAGACCCAAGTAGCAAGGAGCACACACAGTGCCCAGATATTGGTTTCTAAACAGCAGCCCTAATGAAAGAGATCCCTGGAGGAATGGCCAGTTTTGGGACTCGACCAGAGAACACAAGATTACCCTGGAACTTTTTATAGTGCAGAAAACTGAGATATAATATGCAAAAAAAATAAAATATGGAGAGATGTCAAAGGGACAAAGAAGCCAATGTGAGAAAGCACCCAATAACCAAAACTGGAAAACTTGGACTAAAGTAAACAATGCAGCATTGGATTAATTACAAGGAATAAGTAAGAATCCACAATTCCATGCTGCATACATAAATAATTGGATGATGAAATAAATGGGAGGTAAGGGATGTAACTTCTTTAGAGAAAATTCAGATAATTTATGCAATTACTTCCCATTCAAAGAGGTGGAACTTAATTCCAAATTCCCTTGAATGTGGACTGCACTTAATGACTTATTTCCAAAAGTAGAATATAGCTTATAAGACAAGAGAAACAGTAACTTCACAAATGAGAAACCAAAAACATAACTTTGGTTAGGTAATCATGTTAGAATTATCTGTGATAATTTATGCTGATAGATTGTACATTTGATATGATGTCATGAGAAGGCCCTTCACATTTATTATATTTTATCCAAAAGCCTCAACCTTGGTGTAAGCATCAGAAAAAAAAATCTGTAAAAGTCACATTTAGAGGTATTTTGTAGGATATCTAACCAATACTCTCCAAAACTTTCAAGACTGAAAATTTATTACTGACCAAAGACGGCTAAGGAAACATGACACTTAATTGTAATGCAGAATCCTAGATGGAATACTTGAGCAAGAAAGGGCCTCATAAATACTTACAGAAAACCTATAAAATACAAATAAGGTCTAGAATTTGGTTTATGTTACCAATATCGAATTCTTGCTGTGACAAATATACCATAGAAATGTAAGACATTAACTCTAAGAGATGTTGGAGAATAAATTAACTCACTGTAATTCTTTGTAACTTTTAAGTCAATCTAAAATAATTCTAAAATAAGAATTATTTTTAAGAAGTTTATTAGAAAATGAATGTATGAGGATAGGTAGAAAACTCTTAAAACAAAGTATGATCAGTGAGTAGTAGTAAGGATACTGAAATATATAAGAAAAGTGCCTAACAAATATTTTGATCCTAAGACAAAATTAATCAGTCCAATAAGTAGAAGAGAACAGCACTAAGAAACAGAACCAAATACTATGAAAGATAGTTTGTAATAATGGAGACATTATTGATAACTTAAGGAAGTATAGGCTATTCAATAAGTGGATTTGATGAGAAGAGATGAATTTGTATTTGTACAACAGTCCTAAAACCAAAGTGAATGACATATGGATAAAATATTTTTTAGAAAGCCTACAAAGAAAAAAAGAAAGCTACAAAAAACTTCATGAACTATATGATCAAAATCTTGTTGCTGGCCACTCTTATTAAGCAAAATAATAAAGACCATAATGGTAACATTGATCAATTTAACTGCATATACTTTTTTACATTCTGTATATGTTTAAAAAAAATAGTCAATATGGAATAAATACAGCAAACTGTGAAAATATTTACAACTTATGACTGACAAATAACTCTAATTCCTTATAATTGAAAATTCTATTACAAATGAGAATGAATAACCATTAATAACCATTTTATAAAATAAGCAAATCATATATATAAACCCTACACAGAAGCAGAATACTTTCCAAATGATCAGTAACATAAGAAAATTATTTCCAACTCAGTCATAAATGCAAACATGCTAAGTTTAAAGATAATGATAACTCTTTACATTATAGATTGACAAAACTTCAAAATAATTAGGTAGGATTTGGGGAACATATACCTTGATTCACTGTTATTGAAAGTTTAACTAGAAGCGCCATTACCAAAAGGCAAATTTCATGTGTTGATTAATATCTTTACAGTATTTGTGAATATTTGTGAAATATACTTATTTCAAAAAATAAAAATACCCAATTAAAAACCTCCTTCATATTCAAATAAATGAAAAAAATGAAGAAAATGTCTTTCTTTTTTGCCAATTAAGAAGTTGGCAAAATGACCAAACAAAAGGTATGCTGCCCAGAATTTGCCTTGGTAAGACATTTGATAAAAATGGAAAGGCACAGAGATTAACATGATTGTTGCACACCGTTAATGGTAATTGGTGAACCATTATATATGTCTTAATGAAAATTGGCATCAAAGACATTTGTGACACTGTGAAAAAACTAGCTAATATGTACTTGAAGTCTGAGAAGAAGGAAACAGAAAAAGTAGCATTTGTTGAAGAGATCCTGGCTGAGAGTTTTAAAAAACTGTGGTATAATCAAGACATAGTTTGAACAATTTCCCTATAAGCCATTAGCAAAATAAGCATAAAATTACAGGAAAAACTTTTGAAAACAAACAAAAAGAAAAATCTAGAATGTGCTCTAAGGGTAAAAAGATACATTATCTTCAAAGCAACAGAATAAAACTGTCAGCTGTCATTGACAGACTAGAAGGTAGATGACAGTGGCAGAACTTCAAAAAGCTAAAGTAAATTAATACTAAACCAGAATTTGATTCCCAATGAATATTTATTTTAATCTGAAAATGAAATAAAGACAAAAACAGAAAAATTAAAAATGAGGAAATTTTGTCAACAGGAGACCTGTATTAAAGGAAAACTTAAAGATTGTTTTTCAGGAAGGAGTTAAAATATCTCAAGTAGAGTTACCGGAAAGAAGAAAAAAGTGAAAAGCAACAGAATAGGTAAATATGTAAATAAATGTAAATGAATATTGATTATATAAAATGAAAACAGTATATTCTGATGTGCTTGTTATGCCAATATTATAGTATACAACAAAAATAGCACATAATTTAGGAAGGAATAATTGAAATTCAAATGTTTTAAAACCACTGCATTTTCTGAAAATACATAAAAGTACCAATTTAGGTACTTCTAAATTTAAAATTTGCAGAGTCAAGGAATGGTATTTTAATTTCCAGGAAGCAACATGAAGAATAGAAAAACAATTCATAATTACCCAGATATCAGAGATTAATAGTGAAACTAAAAAGAATCAACCATAAGAAAAAAGAGAAGACTGAAAAGACATAGCAATCAGTGAAAATAGAAATCAGATGGAAAGAAATAGATAGCAACCAAATATCCAAAAACAAAAAAAAGAATACAAACTGCCATTAAAAGATATAGTGTTAAGATGGATTTTTAAGAAAGTCAACAATACACTGATTTCAAGAGACATATTTAAATTTAAGGATACAGAAATGTTGCAGATATATGATAGAAAAATACTAAACCATCACCACAACGACTAAAAAGAGAAACCAAAAAGTTAGTATAACTGCATTAATATCAGGCAAATTAAACTTTGTGGGGAAAATATTATTAGAGATAAAAAGGGACATCAATAAAAGACCTAATTTATTTGAACACAGTAATTCTGTTGTATTCTTCCATCCACTGCCTCAAAAATATATAAGGCAGAAAGGAGTTAAAAAGGAAATATGTAATCCACAAGCATAGGTGCCAATTAACACATCTTTAGTAATGAATATGAAAATGAAAAAAAGTAATATGAAAGATTTGAATAACATACTTAAAAACTTGACCTAAGAACTCTGGACAAAAATATATTGTTTCCAAGTAAACATAGATCATTATAAAAACTGACTATATTAGAAGCAAATCTTCAATGTAAAAGATTGAAATGACACAAAGTATGTTCTGAGATCATTTATATAGTAACCTAGAAATAAGTTGAAAATCCCAACGTATAATAAAATAATAATAAATAAGCCAAAGAAAAACACTATAAATGGAAATTATAAAACATCTTAATGTAAATAATAATGAAAATATTACCTATCCAGTTGTCAGAAGTAGTTAAAAACAAGAAATATTTGAAGGCAATATATTCGAGTTGTGATTCCAGTGGCGAGAAGTAAGGGCATTGGAAAAGTAAAACATGGAAGAAGAAACTCTATGAAGTTCATAGATGGACTGGTTAGCACTAGTCCGTTAATAAGCTCAATGTTTCTGAACATCTCCCTGATTAACCATGCACAATGTATCTTGGGAGAACCTGGGGTATCTACCTTCTGATTTCCAACACCTCCCCCTTGTTTAGGGTTGCTTTCGAGAGTATGAACTCCTTTTCAATTATGGTTGTGTCTGTGTGATTTGGGAAGTGTTAGAATTATTCCTGACTCAACATAGCAGAGGTGTTTGAGGGCATATACTTGATGTAGACCACTGGCTATATGCCACCGTGTTGAGATTAGGTGGGTCAAGAGGTTGAAGTGCAATGCATAACAAATATTTGATACCCCTTGTATTCCTAATATCTGCTTGT
Source organism: Tamandua tetradactyla (assembly GCF_023851605.1). Lineage (NCBI taxonomy): Eukaryota > Metazoa > Chordata > Mammalia > Pilosa > Myrmecophagidae > Tamandua > Tamandua tetradactyla. The sequence goes on from NC_135340.1 coordinate 38,252,368, forward strand.
GCCTCACAATAAGCCCACTCCGTCACTGACTCTCCAAGTGACTGATGAAACTATTTTTAAAAGAGTTTTGGAATAAACTATAGTACAATATTGCAGCTGATCTTCAGGACAAATTTATATTCACAGGCTCTCTCTTTCACCATCTATGTCACATAATCCTCAGCACCGGCCAGTACTTCAGCTGGTCCTGGTTGAATGGCTGTTTGGGTGACTTAAACCTTTGTCCCTGAGGTATGGTCAGGTCAGATTGTTGTAACTGATGTTTTTTATTTCTTTAGGCATGAAATGAATGAGAAGCAGTCTAGTGAATCCCCTAAAATCCAGCCAAATCCTTCTCTGCTCACATTATTTACTATGAACTTTAGCTCCTTATATAAGCCATGTCCACTGTTCTTCCCACTAGAACCATTCCGGTTTCTGTTGTTGTTGTTGTTTTCATCTTTTGGTCCATCAGCATAAGGAATCCAATGCTTCCAGGTCAAAGCTTTGGTTCAGAGGAAACCAATAGTGCAGGAGTGTTGTCCCTCTGGACATGAAGACGCTCGATCCAATAAAGCCTAGAATTGCATTGAGAGGAAGCACAAATGGATCACTTGAATCATGGGGCAGGTGATGATTTTAATTCTATTCCTTTTTCCTGGATATGTATATTTTAGCTGCTGATAACACAACATCAAACATAACTGCTAGTTCAATATCTGCCAAAGGTCTTAGAGTTCATCACATACCAGGTGGATGTAATTGCAATGCTAACCTGTTATCTGAACCTTTAACAAGCCACTCATTTTTCTTTGATATTTCCTTAAAAATAAAATTTTTTATTTGTATCTCAAAATATGTGCCTATTGTCCCAACCTCTCCATTGTAAAATACTCATTCCATGCTAGAATCTCTTTTTGTGGAATCCCATATCCCATAAATCAGATACTCAGTAAGCCTAAGAATAATAATTCATGGAATAATAGTAATGTAGGCTGGGGTGAAGGGGAGAAAATTGTATCTGGAGTAGGCATCAATTCCAATAATGATAAATCACCCTTCTCCATTGATGATCAGATATAATGTAATTGGACTTGTAAACTCCATGGTTATTTCACTCATGGACCCATTGTGTAAGCACTGAGGCGAGAGAGAACAAAATTCCCTTCTTTTCCACATCTTGATTGCTTTCTTTGTGAAGTAGTATAGACCAGGCATTGTTTTAAGACCCATAAGTTGTGTGCCCGATCATTTAGGCCTTCCCTGATTCTCATTATCCAGACTGCCTTTCTCTGATTTTCCAATGCTATTCCTCTGTGGTCCTTAATAAACTGACCAAGCCATCTCCCCTGTTTAGGAATTCACAGTTATTTGTACCTAAGAACAGTTCTCTTTCCAAAGTTGATAACCAAGTAAAATGCTCAAGGCTTTGCCCGTGAAAAGGATTTTCCCACACTAAGCTTATTTCAGGTCACCCAGAGTGGGGTTGCAATGCAACAAGAGCCTATTTTTTGGCAGGCACCAAGACAGAGAAAGACCTATCCATAAATCAAGACAGAACTCTTCTTCCTCTTTCAGCTGGTTATGGCAAGTTTCCCATGAGCTGATAAATTTGATCTGAAGGAAAAGTGATAATGCAACAAAATTAAGATTTGTGGGTCTACCTACCTGTCCATGTGGATTTCTTGTGCCTTTGGACCTTCTTCAGCCTGATCCCGGATGTACCACTTTGGACCATATAATAGCTTGGTAGTTTGATTGCTAGAAATTGTGACAAGTGATGAGGAGTCCTAGTCACAAAATTACTTAGTAGCCCACAGTCAGGAACTCATTCCCTATTAAAGTCAAGTAGCATTCTGAGAACTGCTTTAAAATCAACAGGTAGTTTTCTGTTTCAGAATGCAGACTTTTCTCCACAATTATATGAATCAGCACTATCACTCAGCTATTTGGCCTTTGTTAGAGAATAAAAACAATGCCTTTATTCATCAATTTATTACCTCAATTTAATCAGGTGACCTTGTTCATAAGTGGAAGGACCTGAGCATAAGTGCCACTTTTTCTGGAGACTGGACTGAACATAGGGGCACCCTGAAAATTGGCAAAACTGTGAGTCACCCAATAACTGAGTCAGAAGAGTATGTACAGAGTGCTCTATTGTGAAAGCAGGAGAGTTAACATAGAAAGAGACAAAGCAGTGCATGCACATATTGCTATTAACATTAAAAAATTATTTTTAAAAATAAGTACTTCCTTATTTACATTAGGATAAAAATATTCTATTAATTGAGATCTGAACAATATATTTTCCCCCATAGAAAACCTAACGTACTTAAACTTTACAAATAAATGTCATATACTTGAAAGCCAATAACTCTTGATCTTAAAACTGTTTAGTTTTTATAAAAGAAGAAATAAAGCAAAATGGAAGAGAATATTAAAATTGCTAAAATTTGTTGTGTGTTTTATTATCAACCTTGCCATTTAATTTAAGCAAACATCACAGGGACCGATATTTAACAGTCTAGAGGCAAGACTCAAGTAACGGTCTTTTAAATTTACTTTGCATCCAGGAAAAGAACATTTCTTATGACTGCAGAAACCTGGCCAGGCTTCAAATACCTGCTCTTCAGTTTTGACATAGCTGACTTCATCTCTTTGTTCCTTAGAGTATAGATGGCTGGATTTAAAATGGGAGTAAAGATGGTGTAGAACACAGCAAGTACTTTGTCAACCGAATAACTACTGAAGGGCCACACATAGATGAAGATACACAGACAAAAGAATAATGTGACCACCGTGATGTGGGCGGTCAGTGTAGAGCGAGCCTTTGCCATGTTGGCAGAGGAGTGTTTCCTGACTGTGATAAGTATCACAGTGTAGGAGATGACCAGGGGGAGAAAGGAGCTCAAAGAAAGAAAGCCACTGTCTGCAACTATTAGCAGGCTGATAATATAAGTGTCTATGCAGGCCAGCTTGGTCACTAGAGGGAGGTCACAGAAAAAGCTATCTACCTTATTAGGCCCACAGAAAGGCAGATTAACAGTAAATGCCAACTGGCTAGTAGTATGGATGAAACCAACACTCCAGGAACGAGACCAGAATAATACAAATTCGACGGCTCATGATTGTCATGTAGTGGAGAGGTTTGCAAATAGCAACATAGCAGTCATAGGCCATGGATACAAGGATCACCATTTCACTACCAGTGAAAAGATGTACAAAGAAAATCTGAACCAGACAATTGTTAAATGAAATAGTCTTACGCTCTACAAGAAAGTCTGCAATCATTTTGGGGGTTGCAAAGGAGGCAATACATATATCTATAAAAGAGAGGTTTACAAGAAGAAAGTACATGGGGGTTTGAAGGCGGGCATCTGAGGTCACAGTGAGGATGATGAGAAAGTTTCCCATCAATATAGATAGGTAGAGTTGTGAAAATATTACAAACAAGAAAGGCTGGAGCTCCTTAGAACTAGAGAGTCCCAACAACACAAATTCCATCACCTGAGAATGATTTGTCTCATTCATTGACTTTGGAGGGGATTTATCTTCAGTTACCTGAATAAGAAAGAAAGACAATAATCAATGATTTGAACATGAGTATGATTTCCCAATCCACCTCAGTCTTTAGGGATTCTAATTCCTACTACTATATATGTGTCTTAGTTTATATGCATCATTATAAATTATAAAGACAGTATAAAGTTTTATTAAAAAAGAAAGATTGGGATGAGTGAGGTTGGGAGGGGAGATGTTCAACAAATTGGTTCATCAAATTAAATGAATTTAAGGAATGAAGTCATCTAAAAAAGAAAAAAAGAAATGTGGACTCCTACCACAGAGGAATAGAATTTCATAATCTTAATGTCAAACAAAAACTTAGACACAAAAGAGTAAATACTATAAGAATCTATTTAAACAAAATTAACAAATAAAGGAAATTAATCTATGGTGTTAAAATTCTAGATAGTGATTATCCTTGTAGAAGTATTTAAATACCTCCTTTCCCATAGCACTGTGCTAGGAACTGGTGATAGTAGAGTTAGTTTCAATACTTGCTTGTTCTGCATAGATTATTCAGTAACAGTCACATTTTTTTCTTCATTTAGAGAAGATGATGGGCCCTCATTCTGTTGCATATTCCTTACTAAATGAATCATGAGTAACTTTATCATTTATTAAAAGGACTGTCTTTATAAGCCCCATAAAATTACTGTACTAACATAGAAACATAAAGCTATTGGAAGAAAAAAGAGTCTAGGTTAAAAGCACAGTTTTATCATTGGGAAGATACATGATATTGAGTGGACAATGTAGCTTTTTAGAGCTCATTGTCTTTGTGTACTAAGTATTGAGAATAATATTACCTTAAAAGTCTTTCAAAATATTTTTAAAAGTTATGCAATTGAGAACCCTTTCATACATATTGATGACTATACATATGTAAACATTCTTAATAATGAATATTCACATCAAAATAAACCCTTTGCTGAAAATTAAATCTGCTCAAATGGTGCAGTCTGACATGTAAGAATAATTTTCCCATTAGTAGATGCTCAAGTAAAGGTCAACTTCTCATTTATTATAATATTTTAGAGTAAATTTATGAATGCATATAGGATTGTGCTAAGTGACCTTCTGGTCCCTTCCATTCTGAAATTCTGCCAAATAAATATTTCCCTAATAATTCTGTCTGGGATATATTATGAATAGCAAGTGAAATAAATTAAACATGAGTATAGCTTACTTGAGCCATGGAGCTCTACCAGTTCAAAAGTGCATCTTTCACAAGCATTTCTGCTGTCACTAACCTATCCCTTACCATTAAATCCAGGTCAGAAGTATATCAGTCACTGTGGAGACAAATGATTGCCATTGGATTTCAGAAGTATACTAAGAAAATGCTTTCATTTACCTAAGATAAAATAGAAAGTGTGGAGATATCCTATAGCCTATAGCCATTGAAACTTAGAAATATTTATTTGTGACTTCTACCTCTTCTAAGAAAATACTGACCTGGTCCTGAGGAAATGGGTCATAAGGAGGTTTGTTTTTAAGGAAGGAAACAGGCCCAGAGTATCCTGTAGCCAAGATGGGCTGACTTCAAGGAAGTTTGACAGGGTTGGTTGGAGTGTCCCAGTGGAGTTCCCTGGAGCTGGAGAACACTTAAAGGAGTCAAGAATCTGAAAGACAGGAAGGGAGCAGATCAAAGGAAGAAACAAAATCTCCTATTTCACAACTTGCATAGGATTTAGCCTAACTGTAGCAATATTGCTTCTCTTTACAATAGCCATAAACTAGATAATGACAACTCTCAAAGAAATCTAGAAATAAAAACCAATCATAACTCACTAAGGGTCACATGAAGATTGATTCTGGCATTCATTCCAGTGTCAAGTAGAAAGGATTTACCACATATGTAAGAAACTGCTACCTTGCAACTAACCTCATCAAACAGGTCCAGAAATATGATAGAAATTCATCTAGAAGTTAAAACAGTGTTTTCAAGGGGAAGCCTCAGCAACCCCACCTACAATGTTTTCATATAAGCTTTTTATGATCAGAAAAAAAATTTAGCAAGAATAATTTTTAGGAAGTATCACCAATGACAATGATTGGAATATGATTTGCGGTCTGTAAAAACAGTGATGTATCAGGAATGTCATGTCATTTTATCAAAGCCACATATAGGAATTATTAAGACTTCTCTCTTCATCTCACTTTCTCTCAATTTAAAGTATGATTTTTGCCCCTACTTCCTCGGGATGTGCTATACATAAATGCCATATAATTGAGTCAAACATTTTGAATAGTAATAAAATAATGAATTTTACCTTAATATTAATAAGATGCTAAAAATAGAAATCATACATGGAATACATGTGTTTTTTTCACAAGTAGTTAGATAGTCAAATAATTTGACTTTTATAACAAACTTATGTTAGAATCTTCTTGTCATTAATTAACAAGGTCAGTTCTAATTTAGAAGCCCAATCCAATAATGATGTCCAAAGATATTATGTATTATAGAGTATTAGCCTTGGATTTAGAAAATAACAGCTCTACTTCTCTAACTAAAAAATTTTACAAATTTTAGACAAATCACATACTCTTCAAGGTTCTCAGTTTCACTTCCAAAGAAAAGAAAAGAATAAGAATTATTTTTCCTAAATTGTCATATTCTGTTCTTTTCTGGCTTTAGAAAACATAATCCAAGAAAAGCAAACTAACTCAGTGCTGAAAATAATTACAACAAGCTGCATTGAACTGAACAGTATATTCAATCAAATATTCAAACAGCTGGGTTTGCAAAGTATTATAGCCATCAATCACTTTTTAGAGTCCATTATTTGAGCAATAGTTAAATAGACAAAATGCACACAGAGTCTTCAAAATTTAAGTGTGGGTTTTGATGATAATTGCTTATCTGCCCTCTGGTTTGACTGAATCTGGAGGCTAGAAAGGACTGGCTGCTTTCTTGTCCCTGCCTTGTAATATCTTCTCCCACCTGGAGCAAAATTCTTCAGAATCCATTGGGTGGGGACAAAGGAAGAGCACCCATGTATTTCCAGACTTCAGTCTTCACTCTTTTCAACTGTCATTGTCCTCAGTATATAGATATAAGAAAGAACATCACTATGATTAAAAGCTAATTAGGGACTTGATGTCACAAGTTGTAGTGACCAAGAAACCCAGAGGAGGCAGCAGAAATTTCCTTCATTAGGGATAATTACATGGGTGATTTTGTTTGGAGCTGTTCACAAGAAACATAGTGCATTACCTTGAAGATTTTACAAATGGACCAAGCAGTAGAAGTATAGAAATGCATTGTTCTGTTGAGAAAGATATTACGTGGTAGAAATAAAGATAGAAGAATGAATAATTTTGCTGAGTAGGCCATTCTGGTTCAGGAGCACTTTAGAACAGCATCATTGGAAGTGTCAAAAATTGATGTGGACTGAGACCTGGGTTTGATTCTCAGCCCACGAACTTCTCAAAACAACAACAAAAAAATCAACAAATGGTGCTGCAATAACAGGATAGTCATAAAAAGAATGAAATGTGATCCCCACCATACAGTATACAAAAAATTTGACGTGGATTAATTATACAAGTATACAAAAGTTTTCTTATGAACTAGAACAAATGTATATCACTATTACCAGTGTAAATAATAGGGTGATATGTGGGAAAATATTAAGGAAATGAAGGTTATAGTGAACAGTTACTGAACATTCTTTCATCAATTGTAACAAAGGTACTATACTAAAACTAAGCATCAATAACAGGGGGGTATAAGGAGCATGGGATTTTTTTTCCCAGATCAATGAGAATGTTCTCAAATTGTTTGTAGTGAATATACCAAGAGCCACTGATTGTATACTCCAAAAGATTTTATGTGTGTGATGTATGGTCTGTTTAAAAACAGAGCCGATGAGTCTCATCTTGGGGTTTGTTCATGTGAACCTTATTCCTGCAAAAGAGAGGCTAAGCCTACTTAAAATTAGCCAAGAGTCACTAGAGAAACTCTTTTGTTGCTCAGATATGGTCTCTCTCAGCTAACATGACAAGTAGACTCACTGCCCCCTCTCTATGTGGGACATGACTCCCAGGGGTGTGGTCTTCCTGACAATGTGGACAGAAATCCTAGAATGAGCTGGGACTCAGCATCAAGGGATTGAGAGGATTCTAGACAAAAGGGGGAAGAGGAAATGAGACAAAATAATGTATCAATGGCTGAGAGATTCCAAACAGAGTCAAGAGGTTTTCCTGGAGGTTATTCTTATGCATTGTGTTGGCTTGAAATGATGTATGTCCCCTAGAAAAGCCATGTTTAAAATCCCATTCATAAAGTCATAATAATCCTATTCAATATTGCATGTTTGAAACTGTAATTAGATCATCTCCCTGGAGATGTGATTTAATCAAGAGTGGTTGTTAAACTGGATTAGCTGGAGGCATGTCTCCACCAATTTGGGTTGGTCTTGATAATTTCTGGAATCCTATTAAAGGGGAAACATTTTGGAGAATGAGATTCAGGGAGAGCAGAGAATGCTGTGCACCCAGGAAGGAGAGTCCACGAGCCAGCAACCTTTGGAGGTGAAGAAGGAAAAACCTCCCAAGGAGCTTCATGAAACAGGAAGCCAGGAGAGAAAGCTAGCAGATGACACCATGTTTGCCAAGTGCCCTTCCAGATGAGAGAGGAATGTGTGTTCACCATGTGCCTTCCATTGAGAGAGAACCTCATTGGCCCTCTTGAACCAAGGTATCTTTCCCTGGATGGATAACTCTGATTGGACGTATCTATAGGTTTGTTTTAATTGGACATTTACTTCGCCTTAGAACTGTAACTAGCAATCATTAAATTCCCTTTTTTAAAAGATTCTGTTTCTGGTATATTGCATCACAGCAGCTGGCAAAATAAACATGCATTATATAGGTATCACCTTTTTACTTAGGTGTAATGGAGGCTGGAGGGAACTTCCTGAAAGTGTAGAGCTGTGTTCCATAGCCATGTTTCTTGAATGGTGTTAATGATACAGCTTTCAAATTGTCGGGGGGGCGGTGGTCAGGGGCAAAGTGTTGCCTGCTATGCCGGAGGACCTCGGTTCGATTCCCGGCCCCAGCCCTGTAACAAAAAGGAGAAACAGATACAATAAAAAAGAAAATGTTTAAATATGTTCCCTTTCTTCCTTCCTTCCTTCTATCTTCCTTCCTTCTCTCTGTTTTCTTTAAAAAAAAAAAAAAAAAAAAAAAAAAAATTGTGACTGTGTGATTATAAAAACCTTGTGTCTGATGCTCCTTTTGTCTACTAATGGACAGATGAGTAAAACACATGGATTAAAAATAAATAAATAATAGGTGGAACAAATGTTAAAATAAATTTAGTAAATTGAAATGCTGGTGATTGGTGAAGGGGGAGGGGAATGGTATGTTCGAATTTTTTATTTTTTATTTTTATTTCTTTTTTGGATTGATGCAAATGTTCTGAGAGGTGATCATGGTGATGAATCTACAATTAGTGATTATATTGAGAGTATTGATTATATATTAAGAATGGATAATCTATGGTAAGAATGTTATGTTTGTATGTTGTTATGTTTAAAAAATTAAAAACAGGCTGAAATATGAATTAAATGTAAGTATGAGAGAAAAAGAATTTCAGGATGACAACTCATCCTTCAGTGAAAACAAGAAATCACAATGAGGATATGACATGGACTTTTGCACAGGGGTTATCTCGAAGATAAGACTCATTATAGAGTCTAACATCAGGAAAGCAGTGAGAGCCAAGTTACAGCTTCGGACTAATATATGGGCATGTATTTATTTTGCAGGATGAAATGGATCGAGATAAAGGGAGGAACTGCCCACTGCCACAAAGGGGTATTTCATGAGTTCCAGGCATGGTGTTAACTCCAGTGGGGAAAGAGGGAAATGGAAAGGAAACAATCCTTCCTGTGTCTGGACTTGAAGACTGAAGTGTCTGAGAAACTACTGGAGTTGATTCTGTTCACCTAGAAATGAATAAATACTATTTTATGTGTCAGGCAGAATAAGCAGGGTATGGAAGTTAGGGGTAGGGATATGCAAATAGATGTCATAAGTCAACATGTGTTTTAAAAGATAATTAACTTATATTTCTAGCATATGCACACACACACACACACACAATTGAGTCAGAGAAATTATGTGTCCCTGCATGCCTTACATCAGGGCAAACACCCTAGTATTTTAACAACTCAAGAAACACCACATGTTTAATTTCCAATGCAGGGATTCAAAGGTAGGGAAACAAGACCTGTTTTGCAATAGAGACAAAGCATCCTGCAGAGTGAACTCTGGTAAAGGGATTCAGAAATTTTACAACACGTTGATCTAAAAAAAAAATAAAGATCAGGAACAGGACCAGTATGTCTCCTGTAACCACTGCTATTCAACACCACACTAGACATTTTCGCCAGAGCAAGTAGACAATAAAAAGAAATAAAAGGCATCCAAATTGGAAGGGAAGAAGTAAAACTGTTACTATTTGTAGATGACATGATCCTATATAGAGAAAACCCTGGAACTAGCAAAGCTCATAGAGCTAATAAATGAAATCATCAAAGTGATAGCTTAAAAGATCAATACCCCAATATCAGTAGTGTTTATATATACAAAGTAGTGAGCAATCAGAAGGAGAAATCAAGGAAAAAATTCCATTTACAATAGCAATTAAAAGAATCAAATATCCAGAAATAAATCTAATGAAGGATGTAAAGGACTTGTACACAAAGAACTACAAAACATTGCTAAAAGAAATCAAAGAAGATCTAAATGAATTAAAGGACATTACATATTCATGAATGGAAAGACTGTCAAGATGTCAGTCCAACCCAAAGCAATTTGTAAATGCAACACAATCTCAACCAAAATTCCAAAAACCTTCTTTACAGAAAGGAAAAGGCCAGCAATCAAATTTATATGGACAGCTAAAAGGCAGTGAAAAGTACAGTCACCATGAAAAAGAAAAATAAAATTGGAAAATTCACATTTCCTGAGCTTAGAACCCATTACAAAGGCACAGCAATCAAAATACCATGGTGCTTGTTTTGTTTCCTCTCTCTCAAAGTCAACTCAGTAGAGTACACTTAACACCCTCCCCCCTACATGAGACATGATTCTCAGGGGTATCAATTTCCCTGATAACATGGGACAGAAATCTTGGGCTAAAATGGGGTCCAGCATCAAGGGATTGAGAAAGGCTTCTTGACCAAAAGGGGGAAGATAGAAATGAGACAAAATAAAATTTCAGTGGCTGATAAATTTCTAACAGATTTGAGAGGTTATCCTGGAGGTTATTATTAAGAACTATATAGATATCTCTTTATAGTTTATGGTATATTGGAGTGCCTGGAGGGAAGTACCTGAAACCATTGAGCTGTGTTCCAGTACCCTTGATTCTTGAAGATGATTCAAGAATGTATAAATATACAACTTTTACAATGTGGCTGTGTGTTTATGAAAACCTTGTGCCTGATAATCCTTTTATCCATTGTATGGACAGATGTGTAAAAAAATATGGATAAAAATAAATATAATGGGGGGTAAGGTAAGGGGTAAAATAAATTGGGTAGATGGAAATACTAGTGGTCAATGAGAGGAAGGGGTAAGGGGTATGGTATGAATGAGTTTTTTCTCTTTTCTTTTTTTATTTCTTTTTCTAGAGTGATGGAAATGTTCTAAAAAGTGATCATGGTGATGAATACACAACTATGTGATGATACTGTGAGCCATCAATTGTACACCATGTATGGAATGGATGTGTGTGAAGATTCCTCAATAAAAATATTTTAACAATAGCATGGTACTGACACAAGGACAGACATATAGACCAATAGAATCAAATTGAGAGCTCAGAAATGAACATTTATGAATGATTTTTTACAAAGGGGCAAAGACCAGTCATTTGGAAAAGAAGAGACTATCAACAAATATGCTGGGAAAACTAGATCTCCATTTGCAAAGATAAAAGGAAAATGCCAACCTCACATCTTATAAACAATCAGCTCCATGGGAAAAATACCTAAATGTAAGAGCCTTAACTATTAAACTCCGAGAAGAAAATCCAAGGAAGTATCTTCAGAACTTTTTATTAGATGTTTCTTGGACTTTTCACCCAAAGTACAAGCAACAAAAGAAAAACTAGATAAATGCAATCTCATCAAAATAAAAAATTTTTCACCTAAAGGGCTTTATCACGAAAGCAAAACAAGCACACAAAGGGAGAATATATTTGGAATCCACATAACTGATAAAGTCTTAATATCCAGAACATGTAAAGAAATCTTTCAACTTAACAAAAAGACAACTCAATTTTTAAATGAGCAAAAGTCTTGAATGACAGCTCTCTGAAGAAGATAAACAAATGGCCAGAAACCACATGAAAAGATGCTCAACATCATTAGACATGAGGTAAATGCAAATCAAATCCACAAATGAGATATCATTTCATATATTTTGGGTATTTTAGTTGTTTTTGGGAAAAAAGAGCAGATATAGAACCTGTCGCTCCATATTGTCTGGAAGTTGAAGTCCAAATTTCTTTTTAAAAAAATGAAAATGAGAAAATAGTCTTTTGTTCCCCTTGCACATTTACCATTTCCAGCAGAGACATTACTCTTTTTTATTTTGAGTTTCCATCTGATATTTCTTCCTTCAGTCTTAAAGACTTCCTTTAATTTGCCATTTTTATAGTAAAGTTTGCCAACCATGATTCTTCTCAGCTTTTGTTTGACTTTAAAAGTCTCTCTTTCATTCATGTTCAATTTTGAAGGATGTTTTTCTGTATCAATTTATTCTTTGTTGTCAGTTTTGTTTCCTTCTGGCCCTTTATTGATGTTATTCCTCTGTCTTCTGATAAGAACTTTTCAGTTATTCTTATCTTGGTTTCTCTGTACATGGTCTTTCTTTTTTTCTTTGACAGCTGAAAGCCTTTATCTTTATCATAATTTTCCAGCAATGGGCTATGGTATATCTTGCTGTGATTTTCTTTTGGTTTATCCATCAAGAGGTTCTTAAGGATTCTCGAATATTTATGCTAAAAAGTTTCATCAAATTTTAGAAAAAATATTCTTTGTTTCTTAAAATATTTTTTTCTTTATCTCTCTTCTCTCCTCTCCTTCTGGGACTCCAATTACATGCATATTAGACCAATTGATAATGTCCTACATATCTCTGTGATTCTATTCAGTTTTTCCTTTTCTATTTTGACTCTTCTTCTGCTCAGATGCTTTTTCTCTTGCTATTTCTTCAAATTATTTTACTAATCATTTCTTTCATAGTATATAATCTGCTGTTAATCAAATCAAGTGAACTTTTAATTTTAAATAGCAAACTTTTCATCTCTAGAGATTCAATTTTGCTATTTTAATATTTTCTAATTATCTCTTCGTTGTATTCACATTTTCCTCTACATCATTGATCATATTTAGAATAGTACTTTAAATGTTATTTCCTTCTAATTCCATCATCGATAGGTCATATCTGGGCCTATTGCTTTTGATTTCAATTTATTCTGATTATGTTTTATATTTTCATGCTGCACATGTCTAGTAATCTTTGATTGAATAGTGGACATTATAAATTTTACACCTCTGAGTGTTAGGTTTTCTCATTCTTCAAAAGTCACTGTTCTTTTGTTCAGTCCATCAATTAACTTGTTATGGAATCAGGTTATTTATTTAAGATGTATTTTGCAATATTGTAGGGTGCATTCAAAATAAACTTTTCTAGGCTACTGTAGTCCACGTCCTAAGGAATTACCCTTCTGAGGATTAATTTCAAGAAATCATAGGTGTCACATCCCAGATTGAGCTCTTGTAGTTCAGCTTTCAGCATTACAGATTTTTTTTTTGCACAGATTCTTTGAGCTTTAGGGTTTGTGTACACATTTTGTTATTCCATAAAACAAAAGATGCCCTATATATATTTTGGGAGTTTTTCTTTGGAAAGCTTCCTGTTTTTTTTTTTTTTTTTTGGTTCTGGATGCAGATAGCACCTACCTTTCTCTACCTGAACTCTGTTTTTTTATTCTTAATACATCAAGCCAACTGCGAGTTGATTTGTATTATGCTCCCTGCACTGAGGTGAAGGAAGTACCTCCCAGAGGAAAATGATGTTAATATTGTTCACCTTACTTTCCCTCTTATCAGAATCATGATCTTGTGTAACTTGTAGTTCAGTGTTTAAATACAGTCATTTTATATATTTTGTCCTTTTTCTAGTTCATTTGTAGAGGAAATTAATTCCAGTACCAGTTACTCCATCATGGTTAGAAAAGGCAGATCTTGCTTCATTTTTTATCGTGAGGATTGCTTATTTTTTTAATGATATATTATCCATACATAAAATTCACTCTTTTCAAGTATGCAATTCACTGGGTTTTCATGTATTTACAAAATTATTTGACCCTTATCATTATCTAATTTTGGAATATTTTTCCCATCTCAAAAAGAAACCCTATACGCATTAATAGTCATTATCCATTTCCCCTGCCCCTCAGCACTTGGTTACCATTCATGTACTTTTTATCTTCTATGAATTTGCCTATTCTGGACATATCATATAAATGGTAACATATAATATGTGGCTTTTTGTATCTGGCTTTTTTCACTTAAGATAACGTTTTCAAGTTTCATTCATACTATAATATGTATCAGTACTTCATTTCTTCTTAGGCTGAATAATATTCCACTGTATGGATATGCCACATTTTGTTGATCAATTCATCAATTGATAGCTATTTGAGTTGTTTCCATGTTGTGGCTATTTTGAATAATGCTTCTAGGAACACTTGTGTACAAGTTTATTCATGGGTGAACATTTGTTTTCAGTTTTCTTGGGTATATACCTAGGAATGTTATTTCTGGGTCGCATAGTAACTCTTATGTTTAACTTTCTGAGAAATTGCAAAACAATTTTCCACAGATACTACACCATTTTGCATTCCTACCACCAATGTACAAAGTTTCATTTTCTCCATATCCTCACCATCGTGTTATATTTCCCTTTATTATCATAGCCACATTAATGGGTATATTGTGGTATGTCCTTATGGTTTTTATTTGTGTTTCCTTAATGGCTAATCCTGTGGAGCATCTTTTTATGTTCTTAAGTATACATATATACATACATATAACATACATATACAAGTATGGTTGCATATATGAGTACATACATAAGTACACATATATAGGTCCATATATATATATATATAGAGAGAGAGAGAGAGAGAGAGGGAGAGAGTTGTTTGTTCAAGCCCTTTGCTCATTTTTTTAAATTGGGTTCTTTGTCTTTTGATTGTAAATTTGTAAGTGTTTTTTTTTTTTTGAGGCAGTAATCTATATTTTATTAGTGCGTGATTAAAGAGCATACTCACTACTATGAACTTGGGTCCTATGCCATAGGATTATTTTTGCCTTTCCCCCAAAGAATTATTCACTTTTGAAGTAACAGGCTTTTAAGGCACATTTTAACAAAAATCCATCATATACCCAGCTTGAAAAATGGAAGCTCCACGTGGTTATAACATATATATTTATATACCTAAGTTTTCTGTGGTTTACCAGGTAGGCAAATGTCTCTATCTTGAGGATAAATTCACATTAGAAAACTGATTCTTTATTTAATTATTCAAAAGAAAACATTCTGTAAAAAAATTAGAGAATTAGATTTATAAGAATAATCTGTATGTGTTAGGCTTGTTGGCAAAGGCCCAATAGGGTATAACTCTGGAACTCTGGGGAAAGACTTCCGTGGAGCCCTGGGTTCCTACCCACCCAGGTTTCTTAGTAGAAATCATGAGGGAGTTAGGGCACCTGACAGATTTTTAGAAATTTTCCAAACTGCAGAGACCCTTGGGAGGCCCAGACTTCAAGTTCCAATCAGTTATCAGCTTTGAGGAAATAAGACTTGGGGGGAGGGATGAGAAAAAATGAAAAGGAGTCACAGATAGGAGAAGTGAGAGACTTTCAAGGACAAGTTACTTTAGGGGCTTCGTACATTTTGCTTTGATATCCCTTAGGAGGATCCACTAAAACAGAACAAAATAAAATTATTTTCTAATGCCCCACATGTATGCCTTAGGGCACTGATCTTTGGGGTAGACAAATAATCTACTTGGAATGATTTGGAGTGGGAATAGATTTAGGAGTCTTTTCATTTTCCTGTTAGTCTAAAGTAAACAGAAATAAATACCAAGCTAATTTTAATACCTGCCATGGACATCTCTTTTTCCACTGACCATTAGGGGTTTTCTGGGATTGCAATTCAGCCTTAAAGAGCACACTGGTGGCAAGCTGAGCTTTGCAAGTTCAATCATAGGATGGAAAAGGACAGAGCACATGAGGCACAACTGCAGAGGAAAAGAAGGCTTTAAAGTGACAAATGTGCCCGATAGGATTAAGCTCTGTGATGGAGATCTGAGACTTGCTCTATTCACTGTGTCATGGAGCAATAAGAAAACGGCCCTGACTAAACATACTAAATGTAGCACAACAATAGGCCTACCTCAGAGGGGCCCAAATACAAAATTGTATATTATTTTTTAGTCTGCAGTTGCCAATCATCTATATTTGGGAAACTTTTTGGCCTCTAATATCACTTTAGCTCCTGGTGGCAGGTACAGAAAACCCTCCAGAAATTCTGCATTTCAGCAACATTCATTCTCTACCATGGCCGGCACTATTTAGAAATCTGGTCCCAAAGGTTCTAAAAAACTGTTAACACAGCAAAAAGAAACAACTCTTTGTATAAAGTGACTTCAGAGATGTATGTTGAGGTAAAGAGCTTCATAAAAACTGTTGATTAGGGAAGTACTGCCACAACTATAGAAATTTTTAGTTCGGTGCTATTATTATTCTACAAAACTCCTGTTTACACCAGTTATAAACTGGACAGTTCTTATTGCTACTGGGGCTTGCTGCACAAGTCTGTTCCAGCTCCACTGAAAAATGTTTTTCTTAAATAATTGGTAGCAAATATTCCCATATTTATAAAAAGTCACTGCCAGTGTATCATTTTTTGATTAATTTCTGATTGCCTCAGGTATACAGACTACAGTATGCATGTCCTTGACACCAAGTACAGAAAAAAGCTTAAAAAAGTAGTTTTATCAAAGTTCAGTTCAATGAGAAAAAAACATGAAAAAGTGCAAAATACATACAGTTCCTGGCAGTTCTTATACGTGATTTTTCTTACTACAGACCAAAAAAGTTTACATTTGTATAATGAAATTACAGTAGAGTTCACTTCATTGTTAATATACAAGTTTTTGCTTCAAAGTGCTTATTTTATTTAAAAAAGAGAAGACTGAGTGGATTGCAGGAATTTTTTTTTTAACGACATATCCTTGTCATGTCATCTTCTCCTTCCTCCTGCTGTAGTGCAACAGGGCACAGAAGCCTCACCATAAAGATCCGATTTCAAAAGATGTTCCTGAATTCTCACCTAGAGCAGCATTCTAGGGGTCCCATTAGGGATGGCTCCTTTTTTCTTCTGCAGCCAATTTTGAACCTTTTGCGATTTCACCACTTTCATTCTCACCTCAAATACTTCATGGATGGCCTTCCGGAAGCAGTGAAAATTATAGTTAAAAAGCCCTTTTCTTTCAAAGCTTTCCTCTCTGACAAAGCAAACAAGAGCCAGGAACTTTGTCACTTCTTTTAAATAAAGAACTGTTGTATTATTCAGCTTTATAATCGCTGTTGACTCCTTGTCATAGGGGGTTCCTGCTCCATCTTCCTTGAGACCATAAATACAAGAGATGTCAATAACCACATCAAGCATATCACAGCAGAGCTCGTAGGTTTGCATATCAACTGGAGTACTATCAGTTGCAATATAAATTTTGCTGACAACATCAAAGAGAAACGCCTTTTTGATTCCAGAATTTGAGATAAAGATGTTTAGCAAATTCTCCAGGGTTGGGAGTTGTGGAATCAGTTTCTGGACCACTTTGCTAAAAGCTTCAAATATTGAATGATCATATATGCTTGTCAGATAAAAGCTGAGGTGATTTTTTTTCTAGCCCAGCATCTGCAAGGTCATCGTTTGCCCTCTGGTGAATATCTCTTTGGGTTTCAATTTTGTGGTCATCTGAGAGGCCGTCCACTTTATGAATAAATACCTCAAAGTTGATGTCAGTGTTGACTTTGTAGGCCCGGGTCACTGTGAGGTGGAGCCTGGCCAGGGCTTCCATGTAGTCGTCCTGGGAGTCAGTGACAAATATCAGGGCTCCTGTTCCCCTGAAGATCATCTCATAGTCAAACGTAGGGTCAAAAAAGTCAATCTGCCCTGGGAAGTCCCAAATCTGAAAATTAACAAAGGAGCTGTTGGAAACATCTTTCCTGGCATATCTTGTTAGTGCTCTCCAAAAACAGGGTTTCGTTGGGAGACATTTTGTGAAAGACAACTTTCTGAATAGACGACTTGCCACTTCTCACGCCCATGAGCAAGATTCTCGGCTTCACCTCAGTGCTGAAGGGATTGCTGAAGTCCAGAACTCCCTCCTCAGCCCCGCTGTCCGGGTGGGCGTCGGAGAAGTCGGGTCGGTCCCCATAGTCCGCTAGCCCCACCAGCTCATCCTCCTCGTCGTCGTCGTCCTCCTCCGCCTGCGCCTTCCCCAGCGCCTGGCTCAAAGCGCCCGCGGGCCGGCCGTCTTGGGGACTGTGGGAGTCCCGGGTTGGGGGTTCAATCCTCTGCGTCTGCAGCCCGCAATCTATTTCTGAATTTGGGTTTTGCCTGGAGCTTCGCTGGAGCCGGAGGAGGCGGGAGCCGCGCGTTCCCCGCAGCCGGCGGCTGCCAGGTCTGGGTCCCGCAGTTCCCAGCACGCCCAGAGCCCCCTCCCCCACCCCGCCCGCCGGCGGAGGAGTCAACCAGAGCGGGGAAGTTCCTTCCCGAGGAGGGAGAGAGAGAGAGAGAGAGACTGCGTGACCCGAGTCACCTGACACACTGTCTCACACACACACACACACACACACACACACACTGTGTTTTTAAAATATATTCTGCATATTAGACCCTTATTGAGTATGTAATTTGCAAGGAATTTCTCCTAATCTGTAGGTTATCTTCCACCCTTCTAGATAGCATCATTCAAAGCATATTTTTTTTTTTTTGTAATTTTGATGAAATCCTTCTATCTAGTTTTTCTTTGGTTGCCATTATTTTAAATATCTAAGAAACCATTGCTGAATATAAGGTGTGGTAGTTAGATTTAGATGTCAACTTGGCCAAGTGAAGGCAACTAGTTTTGTTGCTGAGGACATGAGTCAATGGTACGTGAACCTCATCTGTTGCTGATTACATCTGCAGTGGCTAGGATGTGTGCCTGCTGCAATGAATGATGTTTGATTTAAGTGGCTGGTGCTTAAATGAGAGACTCAATGTAGCACAGCCCAAGCAGCTCAGCATACCTCATCTCAGCACTTGCAGCTCAGCCCAGACCTTTGGAAATGCAGGAAGGAGTCACCCCAGGGAAAGTTGTTTGAACCCAGAGTCCTGGAGAGTAGGCCAGCAGAGATTTCCCTGAGCCTTCCCATGTAAGAACCTCAGCTGAAAGTTAGCTGCCTTTCCTCTGAAGAACTAACAAAATAAATCCCCTTTTATTAAAAGCCAATCCATCTCTATTGTGTTGCATTCTGGCAGCTAGCAAGCTGGAACACAAGGTTACAAAAGTTTACATCTAGGATTAGATATATTGTGTTTTTATATTTATTATCCCAAAATATTTTCTAATTTCCCTTATAATTTATTCTTTGATGAATTGTTTGTGAGGTATGTGTTGCTTAATTTCCTTGTTTTTGTGATTCTTGATTTTCTGACTTGATTTCTAATTTCATTCCATTGTTGAACATCTTTGTATGATTTCAGTCCTTTCAAGTTTACTGATATTTGTTGTATGACCAATTATACAGTCTATTCTTGAGAAGGTTTCATGTGCATTTGAGAAGCATGTTTATGCTGCTGTTATTGAATGGAGGGTTGATAAACGTTTGTTAAGTCTAGATGGTTAATAAAGTTGTTCAAATCTTCTATTTCCTTGGTCTTGTTCTATTATTGAATGTGCAGCATCAAAATCTCCAAATTTTATTGTCATGTAAGTTTTTGTTTCAAGTGTCCCATAGTTCTCTTGATAGATACATATATATGCATATATATAGATAGATACACATCTAACATATATATATATATATGTTATTTTGATGGACTGGTTCTTTTTTCTCTACAAAATGTGTATTATTCGCTAGTGACAATTTTTTCCAATTTTTTTTTTTTTTTACGTCAGGATACAACTCCAGCTTTCATTTTGATTACTGGTGGCATAGTATGTGTTTTTTCCATCCATTTCCTGTCAAACTACTTGTCTTTGATTCCAAAGTAATTCTGTTGTAAACAGCAGATAGTTAAATCGCATCTCATTTAATCTATTTGGCAAATGTCTGATTTTTAATTGAAGTGTTTAATTCATTTATATTCAATATGTGTAGGCTGTATGTCTGCCATTTAGCTATTTGTTTTTTATGTCTTATCTTTCATGCTCTATTTCTCTGTTACTGCCCGCTTTTGTGTTACATATATATGTGCTAGTGTAGCATTTTAATTCCTTTCTTTATTTTACTCTTTATTTTGAATTATTTTCTTAGTTATATTAGGACTGTCAATTATCATCTTAACTTATAACAACTTAGTTTGGAATAAACACATTAACTTCAATACTTTGTTGACAAACATTTTTCCCCAGAATTTTGAATATAGCAACCCACTGCCTTTTCATCTCATAGCCTTTTTTAGGAGATGACAGGTGTTAATTGAGTGTGGTTTATAAATATGTCATTTTTTTTCTTGTTGGTTTCAAGATTCATCATTTATCTTTTGCATTCAACAGATTGATAATGGTGTTTCTCAATGTGGATTTTTTTAGGTTATTTGTCCTACTTGAAGTTTGTCAAGCTTCTTTGATGTGTAGATTAATGATTTTTCATAAAATTTGGGAACTTTGGGGCCATCGGCTCTTTGAATATTATTTGTGCCTTTTTATTTCTCTTCCCTCTTCTTCTTCTGGGAGTCATGATGCATATGTCTGTATAGTTTATGGTTTCACAAAGGACACTGGGGTCCAGTTAGATTTTCTTCATTATTTTTTTTTCTTTTTCTTCTTCAAATCTGGGTAATCATAATTGGCTAATATAAAAGTTTTATGATGATTTCTTCTGCTTGCTCAAATCTTTTTCCAGGACACTACCTAATTTTCACTTCAGTTATTATAACGTTCAAACCAGAATTTCTATTTGGCACTTTTTATAATTTCTCTCTCTTCATTGATACTCTCCATTTTGTGAGACATTATTATTATATTTCCATTTAGTCCTCTAGACATTATTTCCTTTCATCTTTGAACATATTTAAAATAGCTGACTTAAGGTCTTTATTTAGTAGGACTTCTGGGCTTTCTCAGAAAGAGTTTTTATTTTGTTCCCCTGTATATGTGCCATCCTTTGCTTCCTTGCATGTGTCATTTGTTGTTAAAAACTGAACGTTTAAAATAGTATCATGTGGTAACTTTGGGACTCATTTCCCCACTTCCAGGATTTGACATTGCTGCTATTTGTTGTAGCTCTTGTTGTTTGTTTGGTGAGTTTTTAGAACTAATTATGTGACTTCCAGCCAGTGTATTTTGTAGTCACTGAAGTTATCTGCTTAGTTTGCTTGGTGGTCAGCTAATGATTGAATGGAGATTTCCTTAACTTCTGGAATCAATCAGTCTCCCAATCTTCACTCTGAATATGTTTTAGAGCATAACCTCAACACTCAAACAGTTAACAAATCTGCATTAGCCCTTACTTCATTCTGAAAAGCCTTAAGATTGGCCAGAGGTTAGAGTTTAGGACTTTCTCAGATATTTCCTAAGCATTCATACAGCCTTGGACATGGTAGCCCTAGATATTTGTATACTCTTCTAGACTTCAGAGAAAACATCAGATTAAAAAAAAAACAAAACACTTACAGATCTGTCACTCCCAGGCTTTTCTTTTAAGCTTTTTGCTTACTCTATTGTTTTCTCCAACTGTTACTCACCACTTCAAGCAACCTCAGAGTTAAACAGTGACCTATAATTGTTTTTGATAAACACCCCAAGGGAAAAGTCTTATCTACAATGCATGATTAAATACAGGTTTAACATTGCCTTGCAAGTAAGATCTTTATAGCAGCCACCAGACAGGTCAAATAAAGACCTTCCTGTGGAAACAGACTTGTGGAAACTCTAACCCTATTCTGTCACTGACAGTGGTTGCCAGGCTACTGGTTTTTACTGTTGACATGGGATATATGTTTCAAGACAACCACAGACCTGGAAAGCAGGGATGAGGTTATGGCAAGTTAAAACTCTGCAAAGCTTGCTGTTATTACCGAGATTTAACCATATATTGAATAAATATGCCCCTGATTTCCTCAGGTTTTAGTAAATTTTCAGAGTACTGAAAAAGTTGATTCTGACAATTTTTGCCAATTTTCCTGTTGGTTTCCTGGGAGAGATCATTTTCAGAGGTTCTTACTCTGTCATTTTAGCTGATGCCATTGTTTCTAAATTTCCTGATAAAATTAGAACCAAAGAAGTCCTATCATTTATTGAGAACAGCTTTTGATTTTTTCAAGTTCAAAACGAAATGGGATGTTCAGTTGAACATCTCAGTAAAGGTATTCTCCAATATCCTTCCGGAGAGGTGGCCATAAAAGTAAATGGACAAGGGAAATTCCTTTTAAAGACAAAACTGAGGTTTACTTTTTCAGCTGGTGACAGAATATAACTATTTTTCTTTTTTACATGGGCAGGCACCAGAAAATGAACCCAGGTCTCCAACATGGCAGGAGAGAACTCTGCCAGTTGGCCACTGTGGCCCATCCAGAATATACTTTTGAGAGGCTACAAATACCACATCATTCCTTTCTAGAACAATAGTGATATGTGGCCATCATGTTTTCCATTATACTATCTTTCTCCTGCATGGGATTTTTTTATTATTATTAAACATACCAACATACAAACACAAATATTCTTACCATATGATCATTCCATTCTATGTACATAATCAGTAACTCACAATATCATCATATGGTGGTATATTCATCATTATGATCATTTCTTAGAACACGTATATCAATTCAGAAAGAGAAATACAAAGAAAACAGAAAAAAATCCATAAATACCATACCCCTTACCCCTCCCTTTCATTGATCACTAGCATTTCAATCTACTAAATTTATTTTAACATTTGTTCCCCTTATTATTTTTTTATTTTTTATCCATATGTTTTACTTATCTGTTGATCAGGAAGATAAAAGGAACATCAGACCCAAGGTTTTCACAACCACACAGTCACATTTCAAAATCTATATCATTATACAATCATCTTCAAGAAACACTCTATGGGAATTTTCAGTCTAATATTTTCCTTCTTACTGATAGCATTGATAATTGTTAGTTTGGTATGTTGTTACAGACAACATCATTTTAAAGCATAGTTATCTTGGATCCAAGATCTGCATTTTCAGTGACAACCAGGAGATGGGAATTTATTAAATGCAGTAAAAGGGAAAGATCTTTAGGAAGGAAATGTGTTTTTTTGTGCAAGTGGGAAAATTTTTATTAGAGTGTGTATGTGGGAAAGGGCATTTGGACTTGGTTCCAGAGAAGGAAGATACCTAAAAGGTATTTTTTTAATGATTTTCTCATTTTTAACAGCAGACATAAGGAAAAGTGATCACTCCTGCCTTTGGATATAACCCCTGGAACTCCTGCAGTATTCTTGAAACCAAGAAGGGAATCAACCAGAATAAAACATAGCTTCAAGTTGACAGTATAGAGATGACAGAAAGCTGACTCTTTCATGACTGGTGCTATTAACTGTGATATTTCCACAATGACATTTTCTCTGGACTCTTTTTCATATGATATGATATAGTTATATTTATCATTTAAAACAATTTCAGCCAGAATTTTCTGATTCAGTGGCATCCTTTAGAAAATTCCACAGGATATTTTGATATTCCAATTAATTTGGGATCTAGTCAATTAATTGAACTTTAAAATCATTTTGAATCAGATATATTGTAAAACACTGCCTCTTTCTATTCCAAGTTTTCTTTTGTGTAATTTATTATTTTTTTCCCTTTGAACTGGTATTCTAGATGAGTGGAGGAGATAACTGCATCATTCCCAGGTACCTTTATATTACCTGGGCCCAAATAGTAAAGTTTTCAGGCACAGACACTTTTTATATTCTTAGTTGGTTAAAAGTTATTTTTTTCAGCAATGATTGCTAACTGATATCATTTTTTTAACTTATGGAAATAATCATATTTTTTATTTCTTTATGTTAGGGTGAATTATAATGAATCTTAACCATGTTAGACCAACCATACCTTCCTGGATAATTTGGACTGGACCATGATTTTCTAACTTTCTATATACATTACTGGATTCAGTTTCTGTTTTGTAAAGAATTTTTGTCCTTTTTTTGTGAATGTGATCAATGTATAATTTTCCCTTCTTAAACCAGTTCTGTCAAAGTTTGAAATCAAAGGTTTGCATGCTTCACTAAGGGAGGGGAGGAAAGTTTCACCACAAAAGAAAATCAATATTATTTTCTATTCTCAGAGATAACTTGAACAGAAGGAACCACAAGTTTTCTTTTTCTTGAGGACTTGCTTTTAAGTCCTCAAATATAATATAATATATACACATATTATTGAATATATTATATTATATATAATATATTATATAGAATCCAGATATATTATAGAATCCAGAATTTCCAATATATAAATTAATATTTGATTTTTTGCTACATGATTGAGAGATAAATTACTCAAGCTAGTCTCCCAGCAATAAAATTATTGGTTCATAAGTATGGACATATTGTAATACTATACCATGTGGCTTTCTAAAAATTGTTTAATAATTTTTGATGGAGCAGAGCCCCCATATTTCTAAAATTTCAGTACTATTGAAAATATTTCCCTTTCATATTTTTCTTTATCAATCTGATAGTGAAAAATTTCTCAATTGTTTTGATTTAAATGCTTTTTATGTTAGCTTTAAGATTTTTACTTTGTTTAGAATTTGTATACTTTTTCTTTGAATTTACTGTTCATGATATTTGGCCTTTAAAATGACAACTGTATTTCATTATTTTCAATTCAATGAATGCTCCTGTGCCTTTATCACTTATAGCTCATAAGCAACTAAACTGGTTCCTTTAAATAACCACAAAACTTCCACATTTATCTATAAGCATTGTTTATAAAAGCACACCTGTATTACATTTATAAATTATGCTGAATTTTAAAGACATAGAATACTGCAGTAGCAATGATCAGCTGAGTTTTGCTGCTCTGGCTTTGAAAAAAAGAACAACATATCAGAAAATATAACTAAATTCTTAGTAAAGTCATAATAGTACTCTTTACACCCTCTGTGAGAAATGTTATAGCATTTATAAGCAAAGTCTCTTTATGCTTTACTATAAAACTTCCATTGGTTGAACTTCACTGCAGTATGTCTGAATAAATAGTGATTTGTTTGGTTGATTTTAGTTATAAAGTAGCCACAAAAGCACATATATCAGTAATCAGAAGATATATTCCATTCACCTTTTTTTTCCTCAAATTTTAAGAGAGACTTCTGAAGCGCCTACCAACTTATAGGAAAAAAAAATGGAGAGGAAGGCAAACACATGATTGTTTGGTTCCTTATCAGCCACAGAATCTGTCACTGTCATCACTGGACGATTTAATTCATGCCCAGAGTAGTTTATTCTGTTTGTGCTTCTTTCAATTCAACTTCAATATAATTGTTGATATGAAGATGTGATATGGATGATGTGAAAATAATGAAATACAGTTGTCATTTTAAATTTAAATTCTATATTAAAGGAGAACAAATGTCAACTCCGAATGAGAGATTTTAAAAGTTAGTAATGTTTGATTTTAACCTTCTTAGAGGTATTGAAACACCTAAAGAAAAACTAGACCCAGTCCTGACTACACGGAGAAATAAGAGGAGTCACTAAGACAAATAACAGAGCCCATTCCAATATTGTTCAAGTGGGGTTTACTGCCAAGTAATCAGTCTGATGGTCTTACACTTCTCAATTAGTTAACCAAAACTCCTAATTTTAACACAGATTCCTCAAAAACATTTAATAATAATTTGGCTTCTGTTCCAATCACAGTGCTGTGATTATTTGTTTTGTTGGACAATTATAATTTAGAATGCAATTTGACAAATATCTTTTTAGGTTTCTTGCAATGATCGATGACTTGGAGTTTCTGAGTCTGTGATTCTGTGGCTCAAAATTTGAACTGTGGCAAATTCACTCCGTTAATGTTAAGTTATCAGGTTTTCTGGTGGTTGGCCAGATAAGTGTCTTTTCCTGGCAATAATCTTCTGGGACCCTTATACAAAGGAAGCCACTTTTTTATTCAAAATGTATGTGATTCCTTGATTTCTTAGTATGCAGTCATTTCCATGAGGCCATAGCTCTTCCTTACTCTCATTTACATATCCACAGTACCTGGCATAAACTAAGGATGGAAAATTGCTGAAATGCACTGACTTGATTGAGTTGAAGAGACTGAACCTTACCACAATAAGATTATTAGCTCAATATATATGTTTAATAATGAATATAATATACTTCACTTCCCTCTATTATCTAATGATTTATGAACCTGTTTATTGCTCAGCAGACTGTTTTGAAGTTTTTCCTTAAAAGAGCACTGTGGAGCAGTGCAGTGGTGGCTCAGCAGCTACCTGCCATGACAGAGATCCGGGTTCGATTCCCAGTGCCTGTCCATGAAGAAAAAAAAAAACAAAAAAAACACAAAGGGACTGTCTCTTTTTTTCCTCATTTTTTAAACATGTCATTGCCCAGTACAGTGATATCTGTTCAGCCCATTTTTAATTAATGACAGTTTCTTAAAGAGTAATCCAAATAAGTAACCTTACATATGGATACCTACATGTGAAAACAAGAACAGAGTTCTAAGGAACTCATTGAACCATATAAAATTCTGAGACTCAGAAATGGGCAATCTACTTTTCCATTGGCTTTTTAACCCATGACTCTATGTGCCTCATTTTTATGAAAAGACAATTTAACATAGCTGAAATATCAATATTTAGTGTATTATATCATCCTTATCGTATGTACTGGATGTAATTGCTTGTTAAACTTTTGGAACATTGATAAACTGCAGTTAAAAATAGAAGAATATTTGCCTTACGAACTTATAAAACACAATCACATCTTCATATCAACAATTATATTGAAGTTGAATTGAAAGAAGCACAAGCAGAATAAATTACTCTGGGCATGAATTAAATCATCCAGTGATGACAGTGACAGATTCTGTGGCTGATAAGGAACCAAACAATCATGTGTTTGCCTTCCTCTCCATTTTTTTTCCTATAAGTTGGTAGGTGCTTCAGAAATTTCTCTTAAAATTTGAGAAAAAAAAAGGTGAATGGAATATATTTTCTGATTACTGATATATGTGCTTTTGTGGCTACTTTATAATTAAAATCAACCAAACAAATCACTATTTATTCAGACATACTGCAGTGAAGTTCAACCAATGGAAGTTTTATAGTAAAGCATAAAGAGAATTTGCTTATAAGTGCTATAGCATTTCTCACAGAGGGTGTAAAGAGTACTATTATGATTTTACTAAGAATTTAGTTATATTTTCTGATATGTTGTTCTTTTTTTCAAAGCCAGAGCAGCAAAACTCAGCTGATCATTGCTACTGCAGTATTCTATGTCTTTAAAATTCAGCATAATTTATAAATGTAATACAGGAGTGCTTTTATAAACAATGCTTATTGATAAATGTGGGAGTTTTGTGGTTATTTAAAGGAACCAGGTTAGTTGCTTATGAGCTTTAAGTGATAAAGGCACAGGAGCATTCATTCTAGAGACTTCATACAGCCTATCATGATGCTACAGATTCTGTTTTCTTAATTGAAATAATGCTAAATTGTTCTCTGTGTTACTCCAATTGAGTCAGATAGCTTAGCAAATCTGATTTAATATAGAGCCATTTAAAAATGTTACAAGAGATATTTTTTAATATTTTAATTCTTTTAGTATATGAAGTTGCTATGTTTCAGAGAAGATAAGGAAGCCAGAAAATATAGGAATTAATATCATAATAATGAGATACCACTGTATTTACCAAAGTTAGATCACCACCTTCAAGTCTTCTAAAAGCAAAATCCTATTTGTCATACAAACAAAAGGATAACAATCATACACAGTCTCTACAAAAGACTGAGAAGCAGAGATTTGTGTTTCTTATTCACAGTTGTCTAAAAGAGCTGCTTAGTACCCACATGTCGGTTCCTTAACTTCCTCATAACTTCTTTGACATCTTTATTCCACAATGTGTAAATGATGAGGTTAAGGAAAGGAGTAAAGAGTAAAAAACACGGAGATAAATTTATCAATTGGGAAGCTCTCAAAGGGCCAAATATATGTGGAAATCAATGGACCAAAGAACAGAACCACCGCAGTGATGTGGGAAGAGAGGGTGGAGAGTGCCTTGGACATCCCACCAGAGGCTTGGTGATGGATAGTAGTAGCAAGGATGATAGTGTAAGAAATGAGCAAAAGAAGGAAACAGATAAGTGAGAGCAGGACACTGTTGGTGAGCACCAGGATCTCCAAAACATAAGTGTCTAAGCAAGCAAGCTTGATGACAAGCAGGAGGTCACAAAAGAAATTGTCTACCTTGTTGGGTCCACTGTAAGTGCCAGGTGGCTGCCTGAGTGCACAGTGCCATTGGCCCAGGACACCCCTACCAAAATAGCACACACCTTTTGACTCATGATGGTCATATAGTGCAGAGGTTTGCAAATAGCAATGTATCTGTCATAGGCCATGACAACAAGAAGCACCATCTCAGTACCGCTGAAGACATGCAAGAAAAAGATTTGTGACATGCAGCCCTGGAAGGTGATGGTTTAGTGTTCATTGAGGAAGTCTGAAATCATCTTGGGGGTCACAAATATGGCCTGGCACACATCAATGAAGGAGAGATTACTAAGGAGAAAGTACTTTGGGGAGTGCAAGTGAGAGTCGGTAATTACTGTGAGGATGATAAGAATGTTTCCCAGCACATTTGTGTTCCCATAACACAAAGAAAAGAGAAAGAAAAGGAACAGTTGGAGTTCCCGAGAGCTAGACAAGCCCAACAAAATGAATTCAGTAACAACTGACTTATTTCTTCATCCATTAGCTGAATCTGGACTGCTGAAGTTATCTGGAAGGAACAAAAATAATTGAAAAGAATAAGGATAAGCCTTTCATCTTTCATGTAAATGAAATAGATGTTTCAATTTCAAAAACTATAAAAATAATATGTGAGACTGTAAAGACAGTGTTTATTCACATTAAATTTAGGAAATAAATATTTACCTGTGATTATTTGGATAATTATGAGTTTTCCTTTTTTTTAAAAAAAGTGACTTCCTTTCTTTTTTTTCCTGTTTGAATAGCATTACATATAAACTGTTTACTCAAACCAGAAAGCTGAGAGTCACTATAGATTCTTTCCTTTCATAACCACATACTGTCACCAAGCCCTGTGGCTCCTGTCCCATTTATCTCTCATTGTGAAACACTTCCTTTTGCCTCAATCATTCATTTTTCTACTGGATTGATGCAACAGGATAAAAGCAGGTCTTCCTGCCTGCCTGTGCCTCTTGATTTTTTTTTTAACAGACACTTTCCCATGATGAGTTATTCTTTACTTGTTAATTTATGCATTGAAAAACTGAATAGATAATAAATAAGTAGATGAATAGATAGATAGACACACTTTTCTATTTAATAAATAAGTCACTATGGAAAGAGTGCAGATGAGAGAAAGAAGTATTTGCCATCATATTCTAAAAGTTTTCATGCACAAGCATGAAAATTATCCATAGTAGCTTGAAAGTCAAATTCTATACTTACACATTCAGACTGTGAAGGGTATAAAATCATTCTAGTAGCTTTAAAAAATCTTCGAGGGAGAAGAAATTTAGTCCAAATGTAGAGAGATGGAAATCAGCACAGTTATTTTGGTGAAAGATATCGTAAAGGATGTGGCCATATATTTGAGGTACCTGCAGTGATAAGAATAGATAAATTAATTTGAAACAAATTAAGATAGCATGAGCAAGAAATTGTACTCATTTTTTCTATATTAAAACAATTTAGATTTTACAGTGGTGAATTAGATGGGTTAGACGTGAAAGTAGTAATTTCCTAGAACCTTGGAGGCCTACATTGATTTTAATAGGAAATGGCTCTTTCAGTTTCACAGTTGCACTTTCTACCTTTCCCAGTTATGATTTCCCTTTATAGCAGTTGTATATAATACTGTTTTATCTGTCTGGCTACCTGTTCTTCAAGATGAGACTGTACGCAAATTTTAATTAGCAAATGTATTTTCTAATTAAATTTATATTTGATCTATTTCTCTTTTCTGAGGCATTCATAATCTCTCCATTCTCTAATAGAGTTAGTTTCATAATAGCAAAAGTGTTATCCAAAGCCGGTTGAGTAGTCTCTGTTGTAACTAATTCATTCCACAAATATGTATTGAACATCTGCTCTGCTCCCAGTACTATTATAAACACTAGATACAAAGCAATAAACAAAAATACAAAACTTCCCCATCCTCAAGTAGCTTGCAGCCTAAGGAGAAGGAGTAGTACCGCAGAGGCAATCAACAAATAAATAAGTAAAATACATGTCATGTTAATGATAAGTATGATGGAGAAAAGCAGGCAAAAAGGTACAGACTATATCTTGATGGTCAGAAAAAGCCTCACTAATCACATATGTTTCAGCAAAGACTGAGGAAAATGAAGCGCAAGGTGTGAGTAAATCCATTGCAGAAAAGAAAGAAGTATGAAACAAGTACAATAGCCCTGTAGCTTATTTATGTGAAATGAATGTTCCTTTGGGAAACATTGTAAAATTTGGGCAGATTTATCAGAGATTAAAAATGGATGGAGGGCGGGCCGCGGTGGCTCAGCGGGCAAAGTGCTTGCCTGCTATGCCGGAGGACCTCGGTTCGATTCCCGGCCCCAGCCCATGTAACAAAAACGGAGAAACAGAATACAATAAAACAAGAAAATGTTTAAAAATGTTTCCCTTTCTTCCTTCCTTCCTTCTCTCTGTCTTTCCTTAAAAAAAAAAAAAAAAAAAAAAAAAAATGGATGGAAAATCTAGTGTTTAATTATATTGCAGACTTAACAGAAGTATAACCAGCTTTTCTGAATGTTAGCTTGCTTCATGGGCTTAACTATGTTAATAATGTGGAAAACCATAAATTCAGTCTTAAAATAAGAACTCATAAAGAACTAACCATTTTATTTTTGGTAATGAAACTGTTTTGAAATTTCTCTATTTCCATAAAAATGCATGATTTTACTTTGGTAATTGAAAATAAATTTAAAATGATCTGCAAATCCCAGGGGAAGCTCTTTGAGATGAAGTTCATCTCAGCTCTCCCAACCTGAGAGGAATACCCTGTATGTATGCCTGGAGTGACAGTCAATCACAATAGTTGAGGTGTACTATTTAATCATGGCATAACTTAAATATTTAGGTCATTAAAAAACTGTTCATTACTCTTTATGGTATGATAAGATATCACAGAATCTTATGCTTTTTAAAATGCTTTACTATACTATTGTTTATGTACACAAGGGTTGACAAGAATTTGAAAAATAGTGAATGCATTAAACCAAAACTTTTCTGCCTGAAACTATTCTACCTTGTCTACAACTACTATTCATTGAATTGACTTTATTTAGCTCTATCCATACAAACAGAATTTTTCTAAAATCTTTCAAAAGTCTTATTCTTATTAAGGACAAATCCTCATCCTTATTTAGAGCTGTATGATCACCCAGTCTTCATGGAAATTTGCATAGGATGCTCTGATGCAAAGAGCATACAATTTGAGATCAGAAGAGTTGAGTTTAATTCTTGGTTTCACTATGTACTTTTTATGACTCTGTTCATGCATTCATTCAACTTTTTGAGAACCTTCTATGAGTATGTACCAAGCTCCTTGTAGGTCTGGGGATATAACAGTGACCATAATAAATGGTATTCATGTCTTGTGCAAGACATCACAACTCTCTGATGTTTTGATTCCTTAACTGTGATCAGATACATTTGAAAGAACTGTGTAAACAATGAAGAACTATATGATTCTTTGTTGGTTAGCATACTATCAAATCTGAAAATCATATAGTGAAATTTTACTACCACACACAGATAAAACCCACCTAAATGAAAAACTAGATGCTTCTGAGCAGATTCACAATCTGTTAGACCTCAAAAGACCAAAAATAAGATTAAAATGAGATAGTATTAAAAGGATTTTTTTCTATAATAAACATAAGTTTTTTTTTTAAATAAAGAGATGGTAATATGACATAAGTGAAATTAGAGAGCTAAGAAAAGCCAAGTAGAATTACTCACAATTCTATTTGTGCCTACCTGTGGTTCCTTCTAGTCTGTAGAATTCTTTACCTGCTATCTGTAAAAGAAGGAAAGTGGGATAAACCAAAGCTAGAATTATTTGAAGTTTCATAATGAAACTACCTTAGATTTCATATACAGAATTAAGTGGTTAGTGTGCTGAGTTGGACATCAGGGAATCCTAGGGACAGTCTTTTTCAGTCACTATTTTGGAAACTAATTTCCTGTTTCTACTTAATCAAAAAGCTAACCAGATTTTTATTTTATTCTGGTTTTTATTTTATTGAAAATCAAACCAGATTTTCAATTAAATAATAAAGTGTCATTCATATGTAGTACATACTGGACTCGGAATTGATTTGATTCAGTGAGGAGTTTCAGTTGAAAGCTTTGTAGAAAGCATTGCAAGCAAGCAAAAAGAGAGAAGCAAAATATACAAACCATTAGGGTAAATTGTAGCAGATTTTCCTTTGGGTCAAAATCTAAATTGCTCAACTCGGATTAACAAACAATAATTGGAAGTTTTTCTTGGTGATAGAGATGTGAGATATAGAAAGAATTAATATGATATATGGAAAAGAAGAAAGGTAGTTTGGCAAACAAGATTACATTTACGTGATTAAACTGACATCTTGTCTCTGCATAATTCGTCAATCTGGCTAAAGGCTTTTGTATATAAAGAACTTGATTTAGTTGCCTTGCATTCATTGCGTGTGTGTGTGTATATATATATATATGTCACTCTGATACAAGACAATGTAAAACAATAAAAGCTAGAAAAGTCCTCAAGGGAAGGAAGCAAATTACAGCATTCTGTATTTATAAAATGCTGGGAGGAAAAAGCCTCTGGGACTTGTAATTTTAATGACCAGTATTTTCCGAGTTACCTTTATGCAAAGTCTGTGCTAAACCCTTCACACATTATCTCATTTATCTTTAAAAATGTTACAAATGAAGTATTATTTTCTTAAATTTACAATAAAAGAAGCTAAGTCTTGGCTATAAAGTCATTGGCAC